>NC_070593.1:25210684-25510684 GCF_027409825.1 Scomber japonicus | reverse complement strand
TCAAATTAATTCACTCTCCTTATCCTGGTCAGTTTTGTTTTAATTTGTCCTCTTAGATCATTCTTCCTTTTATTTTTTGGTTTAAAAAAACGTTGTGTTTTCTTTGTCAATATTCAAATTAGTAGGCTTTGAGGGTTTGCTCCATTGATAGCTTACTGAGGCTACTTTTCCCAAGATGACCAGCAGATGGAGCTGTTACATCAGTAGATATTTGAAAATTGTTGGGCTTTGAGACTGAAGACACTTTACCTAGATTGTAGATGTGATACCCTATTTTGAAGATGTTATTGATGGTGATGTAGTGAAGGTATGTAACCAGCCACATTTTAGGCCTCACATCAAGCTTCATGATATGAGCTATATGTGGTATGCTGTAAATACATATAATGTAATTTCAAACTGAGTTAAGGTGCCTCTGTGGGAGAAGTTTTTTATGTTTAAAGTGCACATAAGCTTTATGACATCGGGAAGGTGGGAAGGTACTTTATTTGTAAAATCAAACCCTAATTTATCATAAGTTTCAACAAGTGACACCACAGAATGCAATGTAGGGCAGCTTTTATTGTTATGAAGTTCACTTACAGTAACTTTGGAGACAAACAGACACACACACCTACACACACCTACACACATGCAGAAGGTGAAAGCTGTATCATTTCACAGAGTGTAAAGAGGTAGCTAAAAGACAAATGAAGGTTTGCAAGAAGGTGAGACTAAATTAAAGGGCAAATGGTTTACCAGAAGGTGGGCCTGAATTGAGAAGGTTGTGTTGATGGATTCGGGAGGCGTGTGAGCTGTTCCAAGCAGGAAGGTGCGAAGAAGATGTTTGCCTTCAGAATAAAAGCATTTAAATCGGGAACACTTGAATACTGCAATGAAATGTGTGGGAATCAAGTCTATTAACATACATGCTCAATAAATTGCAACATGGTAAGATGGCCTATATTGTTGTTAAAATTAATTTCACCTTCTCCCACACAAAACAGCCGGAGCAGATCCTGTAAGCTGGACCCACACATTGTGAAACTTATAATTTAACAAAAAGCTGAAAAACTAGTCCATGCATTTGTTACTTCTAGGCTGGACTACTGTAATTCATTATTATCAGGCTGTCCTAACAAGTCTCTAAAGACTCTCCCATCTTGGCTTCACTGCATTGGCTTCCCGTAAAATTCAGAATAGAATTCAAAATCCTTCTCCTCACCTTCAAAGCTCTTAATGATCAGGCTCCATCATATCTTAAAGAGCTGATAGTACCTTATGTACCTACTAGAACACTGCGCTGCCAGCATGCAGGTTTACTTGTGGTTCCTAGTATCTCTAAAAGTAGAACAGGAGGCAGAGCCTTCAGTTATCAGGCTCGTCTCCTGTGGAACCATCTTCCAGATTTGGTCCGGGGGGCAGACACCCTCCCTACATTTAAGAGAAGGCTTAAAACTTTCCTTTTTGATAAAGCTTATCGTTAGGGCTCTTTGAGCTCTTAGCTTATGCTGCTATAGGCTTAGACATTCATGTACTATTAATGCATTCAATAACCTAAACTTCTCCTCCGGGGTTGTCTGTGCTTTCTCGTCTCACAGGTAATCTGGGCCTGTAGACGTCCGGATGACGGATTCCAGTCCCGGACCTTCTAGCTTCATTGTTGATTTTCATTGTGCTCCTCTCCTCTATCCTTCCTTTCTCTCTCTCCTCTATCCTTCCTTTCTCTCCTCTCAACCCCAACCGGTCGAGGCAGATGGCCGCCCACTCTGAGTCTGGTTCTGCCTGAGGTTTCTTCCTGTTAAAAGGGAGTTTTTTTCTTGCCACTGTTGCTCATGTGGGAATGTTGGGTCTCTTGAAAGACCTGAAGAGTTTGGTTTAGAACCTGCTCTATGTGTAAAGTGCTTTGAGATAACTTTGTTGTGATTTGGCGCTATACAAATAAAGATTGATTGATTGATTGAACAAAGAAGACATTATTGCCTAAATGTGTTATCATTGAGGTAGTAGAAGAGGGTCAGTCCTGTCAGTTCTGATTGAATAACTGGATTACATAATTAGATTACCTAGGAATTTTAGCAGTACTATACTAAAGTTGAAACTACTAATCAAATAATTGATAAGTCCATCAACAGAAAATGAATTATCAAATATTTTGACAATGGATTAATAGCTTCAGTAATTCATTAAGCCTACATGTCAAGCTTCAGCTCCTCAAATCTGAGTATTTGTCTTTGTGATATATGAGAGTGAAATGGAAATCTTTGGGTTTTGGACTGTTGGTCAGATCAAAATATGCTATTTGTATTCATCACCTTGGACAAAAGTAATCAATCCTGCTGTATCTTCTCTGTATAGATACTTGAATAATGAAAATTATCTAGCTGCAACCTTACATTATACAATAAAAGTCACATGTTATTT
The DNA here is from genome assembly GCF_027409825.1 of Scomber japonicus. Taxonomy (NCBI): domain Eukaryota; kingdom Metazoa; phylum Chordata; class Actinopteri; order Scombriformes; family Scombridae; genus Scomber; species Scomber japonicus. The sequence goes on along the minus strand of NC_070593.1, from coordinate 25,508,281 downwards.
ACACTGATTGCAGTATTTTTGAATTCAATATAAAAATAGATTTTTTTCTACCTGCTCCAAATTAATGACTCTCATCCAACATGCTATTTTCGACATTCTTCATTTTTAATAAGTGTAGAGAAAGCTTTGAAACACATTTAGATCTTAACTCGGCAAAATAAATACATATATAAATAATAGTTGCTAAGTAAATACAGTTGCTAAGTAAATACAATGATTGTATATATACAATATATATGATGTATAATGCAATTTTAGAAGAATATTTAGAAGAATATATCAACAAAAGTATGAATAAATACAATAAAATAACCTGAATGGATTTTATTATGAAAGTTAGGGGAAGTTGCACCTGTACCTGTGCTGCGGGGCTGGAGCGCCTCACAGCGGGTGTGTTGGCGTCCAACCCACAGTAGCAACCCGCTCTGCAGGTTGTCCCACTGCTTGCATCCACTGCTATAAGTAGGACAGCTCTCCTCATGGTCTGATCCTCCTGCTCACACCTCCAGACATCATGAGCAAGTCCAACTCGCTCAAAGTAAAGAACCTGTTTAAGATCAAATCTACGGACAAAGAGAACAAGGGGCTGAAATCGGGGGGCTCCTTCAAAGATGGAGTGGCGACTTTACCTGCGAACCTCGGTTCCTTCAACCCGGGAGACAACGCCACACTGCCCGGTGATGTTTCAGCCATCTCCCCGAAAGAAAAGAAGGGGAGGCGGCTGCTGCCCTTCAAGCTCAAACGGAAGAAATCGAAACGTAAAGAAGAAGCAGAAGGAGCAGAGGTCTTCTTCACTGATGAACTGGACAGCTTCAGCAGCCAGCTGTAAGATCATTCATTTCACTTGTTTGATTATTTTAAGTCATTCAAGCTGTCCTAAAGTTAAGACTCAGTACTTAAAAAGCCCATGAATTTAATCATTAAATAATTGTAAATGTGATTATGATACATTTTATGATCACAGTAGCTGTACATAAATAAACCACCAAAAATATAGAAAATATATTGTTATTAAATGTAATCTATGACTTTAATAATTTACTCTGCAGGCTGGGTGACACTAGTGCAAAACACACCAAAACAAATACATTCTCATATATATGTATCCGTTAAGCTTATGAGGCCCATAGAAACTCCTGTAGGGGCCCCTGGCAGCCCCTCACTCAGACCTCATTCCATAAACTAGTTCATCACATCTTGCGAGCTGACAGAAGTGATGGACGCAATGATATGTGTGTGTGTGTGTGTGTGTGTGTGTGTGTGTGTGTGTGTGTGTGTGTCTGTGTGTCTGTGCGTGTGTAAATGTGTTTCTGAGCGACTGTTTTACCCCTCTGGCTAACCACTGTGGCATTGAGCTGTTGGCTGAGCTCGTTTAGTCATGCATCCGTTTTTGGGTTTTTTTGTGCTGGAGTTTGAAATTTGTAGAGAGAGGTAAACGGATACAGAGTTGGGAGGCAGTGTGGGAGAGGTTGTTGCCTCCTATGTTTCCTTTTGTATCTTCTCTATGAGGGAAACTATGGAAAGTGAATGTGAGACGCAAACTGACTCCATTTTTAGGGTGTCCTTCATAACTTATCACAACAGTGCAGGACTGTGCTTGTATCAGGCAGCTCTGTGGTGGGAGCGCAGAGATCCGTGGTACTGTGAAGCAGTAAATACCCACACTGAGTCACTCTTCCCCGGATAAATTTAAGGTTCAAAAAGAAACGGGTTAACCTCAAGCAAGTTATAATAATGACAGAGAATTTTCCAGTGCTTTATTTATTCCAGATAACTCCAGCTCTCTCTTTAACGTTTCTTCAAGTATGTATTTAGATGCAGACTGTGTTCCGTGTCCAAACCAATTTGTTGGCATCTCTAGCCTGTGACTCAGGTGTTACTATGTCAGCAGGTCAACCATCACTGATTGATGTTGTGATATGTTGGGAGGCAAGCATTGCATAATAACTGATGCTTAAATTAAAAAAACAACTGCCCTGTGGGGTGTGACTCATTTCCTAGGTAGCTAGAATCACATGTGGCTTGATCAGACTGATATTGTGTTAGAGCAGGTCTGGATCTGAGTGTATTTGTCTTATACAGCCGCAGACATACTGTAGCTGTGCACACAGGTGAGAGAGGTGAATGGCACTTGTTTATTGACATGGGAACATAACAAACCTGTAGGTCACATGATTTACAACAAGCTGCACAATTAATTGCATAGTTGGTGTGATTATGTTTCTCTCACTGAGCTTGACTGGGTGTAGTATTATTGCTTTATGTGAGAGTGCATCAAATCACTGATTCCTGTCCCACTCTCCAATGCCATCCCCCACCCTTGCATTATTATGCTATTGTATTATCATTACATCAGTGGTATAAAATGATCTTCAAATGACAATAATATCGTTTATCGCGATTATTTCTAGGGCAATATATCGTCCAACAAAAGTAGTTATCGTGACATGCCTGCTTTATTTTATTAACCCTTAACCTGATGTGGATATATAAGTGCAGAGGACCTCTACAACAAGCTGACAGTATAACCCTGGCATGTTATCATCTCATTAAGTTGTTATGGTTAAGGTGTGTGGAGGTACATTGCCTGTCTACACATCCACAAACACTATCATCTCATTGTACTTGTGTTTCTGGGAACCCGGTGTGTCTTGCCACAATTCAGCCGCAATATGTTTACCTTATTTAAAACCCCCCTCCAGTCAAAAAGCTTGTTGCTGCATTACTGTGATAATTGAGCTTCACTTTGCAGAATGACTAGATGCCTGTTTTCTCATTAATCTGTCAAGGGAAAAGTTTCTTTAAGTTTCAACATAAATCTCAGTTCCAGGCGTACAGGTATGGGCATGATTTGGTTACATCATAGTTAGTTTGAAGCCATTTGTGATCCAGCATATGACTTATACAGATGTGATGTAGAAACTTGAAACCTCCAGAAGCCTACAAGAGTAATTTCTTAATGTCTTAAAACATATCTGAATAGCATATTTAAAGTATTTGATTATCAGTGAATCATTTAAGTAACTGTCAGTGAGCAGGACTGCTAAATGGTAGTATTTAATTTTGAATAGTGTTTGCATCTGTGTGGTGAAGTGCCATGATTCTTCAGGTATCTACTGGATTAGCCAAACAACACACATTCCTAACTAGTCATTTTCTACATAAACAGTTTTGTAATACATTTTTCCGAAAATGTACAATGTCATGATTCATGTTGTTATTGCAATTTAAAATTACAAATATCATGATAGTGGATTTTATTTCTATCATCTACTCATTGTGTAGCCAAAGTTAGACATTCCTTACTTTTCTGAGCCATAGAACTTCTTGTCAAGTCATTTCATGGCAAACCATTCAATAGTTGAGATATTTCAGCGTGGACCAAAGTGGTAGACTGAACCGATGGAACGTTTGACTCAGTGACGTTGCCAAACACAGAGCTGTGCTGCTAGCAGAGCTAAGTAGTACATATAAAACAGCTATTGCAATGAATAAAGTCAGTGTTGAAGATATATTCTCAACCTCTGGTTAGTAGCTCTGCATCAAATGATCTAACGTTGCCTCAGTGGTTTAGGAGGTTAAATGACTTCAGTGATCTGATTCAGAAACGTGTCACCACCACTGTGGGATTACTGATACACCACATCTTTGACCTCATGACAACCATGTTGATGTTTCAGTTACTGAAACTCAACTGCAATTGGTATCGAGAAAATCCTGCTGGCTTTCACTTGCAGTATCATTCAAAGTTTTTCAGATTTAAATTTCTCTTGCTCCAGAAGATATAAAGTCCCATGTTTTTTTGTGTGGTCCTCATGACCTGCTGACTCAGTTTGTTCACGAATGAGCAAACATACACACCTGGGACATTCAGGGGAAGGCCCTATATTCTGTATATATAGTTGGGGCATGGGAAAATATACAGCTGTACAATACTGTATATCAACGTGTTAATGAAAAATGATACAAAATAGCCTGTATGATATAAAATTAGGCCTATCTCTGAGAATGGTCTTACTATTGCAGTGCATGGCGCTGTTGTAAATGGTGGAAGTTTGTGGTCTTTGCTACAGATGAGACGGTTCTGTTGCTCATCTGATTTTAGAAAACCAAACCATTTTCAAATGACTGAACCACTGTTTTTCTTAAAGCAACATCAGACTATATTGATATAAATGGGACTGTCTCATCCTGTATGTCATTTGAAAATATATCAATTTACCATAAAGAGTCGACATACCACCCAGTTCTACATATGGTGTAGATACAGATACAGCACTGTACAGCTTATCAGTGAAAATACTATTTGGTAAGAGAATGAGATCATTCTAGACTTAGGCACGTCAAGCTAAAATGACAGATGTGAATTATGTCACAGTGCTTTTGAATTTCCAGGCCTGTGACTTGCTGGAATTTGAGCTGTACAGCACTTGAAAAGCTTCATGCGCTGAGGGAGCAGGGAAAGTACCGCCTATTCAAACATTCTGATGAAACTGAAGGACTAGAAAAGGTTCAGTTTGTGTTTGTGGTCTCCTTGTTTAAGTGTTTAGGTGTGACGATACATACTTGAGTCTTTTTTTAGAATGTGACTGCAACAATTAAAATTAAATAAAGAAAATTAAATTTAAAAATTAAAAAAAAGGTCTAGAGGTAGGTTAAAAAGCTATCCATTTCACTTGACAGGTCTATAACCAGACATAAAAGACAAATCTGATGCAGTGTTCTGAAATGAGTTAAACTAGTAGACGAGATAAACATGTCACACCCTTTCACAGAGGCTGTGAATTTCTTCCCTTAGAGTTTCTCTAGACAACCCCTAAGGCGAAGGTGTGTGGATGTTGAAAGCGAAAATGAGCAAGTCATAGAGTTGTGCATAACGCCTGTGGTTGTATAGTAATGCAAAAATTAAGACATCAGTCGCCCTTGCTATGCAAGAGTTGAAGATGATGTGAATGTGGTGATCATGACTCAAGTTTGTGTGTTACAATGTACGTGTGTACTAGCCTAGTTAGGCTTAATTAATTTCTCTTTAGATCCTTTTGTTTCCTAACAGGCTTTGATAGCCGTCATGTGTGTGTCTAGATATGGACATAGATATATTTCGATGATGATTTGGTTTACATACTAAAATATCAAGGAAAAGGAAATTTCACACAGTGTGAGACGTTCATGGAGTTTCTCGATTCAAGCAGCAGTTTTTAGGGCTGGCTAACATTAGACAATTTTCATCATAATGATACCATAACTTTTGTTCCAGAAGTAAGAAAATCTCATTCAAAATCCCATTGATGTAATAATACAAGTTGCATCCTCGGCGAATAACATAATTAGCAGTATCTTGTATCTCACTCAACATAAGATAAGGAAGGTGTTAGAAAAATCTAGTATTGTTCTATATCTGTATATCACTGTTCCTGTTTTTAGCTGCCTTTAATGAACACCATTTCCCATAGAGAAATATCTCCAGCTTGGCAGAAGTGATGAGTCATGTGATTCAATTGTCTGCTAGTCCAGATATATCTGTAAGATAACAGGGCGTCAACTCTTTATATGATCAACAGTTTTGGCACCAACACCCAAACAATACTTTTTTGATACATAACGTTGAGAAATAAAAATTATTTTTTTTAATATAATAAAGTAAGCCAAAGTTCTCATATATTATATATTGCCTAAAAACAAGCAGTGTAACCAGACTTGATGAAGTTTGATCACTCTGAAGTGTTTTCTTATATAGTTTGGTAAAATCATATGATTTAATCATGGCTACATATCAGTATACATGCAAATGAGAGAGTTTGTCCTCAAGAACTTTTGTAATAAACTTGAGCGCATAATCTGATCCAACTAATCACCAGCTGTGTGATAGTGTAATACTGAGATTAAATTCACTACATACTCGTGATTACAGCTTCTTATCAAAGTAACAGTGGAGATAGAGCTGACAAAGGATTCAGTGCTGAGCTGTTGAAAAGGTTTGCAAATAAACCTACAAACACCTGAGTCATGATAGCCAAATCCTCCAGACAGGTGCAACTGAGTTTGGAGCCCGAGACTGTTAAAGTGAAAGTGTTTTTCATGCATAACATGGACTGAGAAGCCTGAAGCTGAGTGACCTGGGCTGTGTCTCGGGGCTGTAAGTACACACCTGTTCACACCTGCTCATTCACATTCAAACAAGGACAAAACAGGTTTCCATCAGAGGAGACGTCGCACCCCTGCTGTTCTCAGACAAGCAATGACAGTTCCAAATATAGTGATGTTTTCCACATTCAATTAAAGGAAGTGGAAAGAGCTTCCTAAGGTAGTAGCTTCTACTATCAATACTCTGTATGTCCATACTTCCAGGTTGTGTTTAAGTGTTCAGATTGAACTTCTTCAAATTGGCTTTTGGAGTCTAGAAGTACATAAATTGTGTGTTTCAAAAACTGCATAAGTCTTGAAAATTTCAATACACAAGCGTTGGCATACATATGATTCAACTTTTAAAGTAAGAAATGCTTTCTCATGAATAATAAAACACACCCTTGCCTCTGGCTATTTGTAGTGTTCCTTTAGAAATGTCATGTTTGATATATCACTTAACGTAATGTTAACTTAATGTTAGTTAATGCATAGATATACAGTAGCTGTGTAGCTGACTTTATCACTCTTCTCTAATTGTGCTATTGGTAAATTATGTTGAACCAAATTCTTAAAATGTTCCCATTGTCCCTTGTGGCCACTGTCTGTCTCCAAGCCTCAGTGTGTCATCAGCAAGTGCCAACATTCATGCTAACACACGTAAACACTTAAAAAAATGAATGTTTTTTTATTAAAACTTTTTACCATATTGGATTTGAAACTGGGAATTGATAAGAACTAGAATTGATAAGCAGAATTGGAATTAATCAAATTCAAACAATACCCAACCCTTTTGATAAGCAATTAAAGTGAACAGTTGCACAATTGCAGCAATATGTTATGTGTGGATTAAAACAAACATTGCACACTCCCAGCACTGCAACCTTCATAGTGGAAATGTACACCACCTGCAGTTGAACTGGTTGCTACTTTATCTTTTACTAACAGTTGCCAAATGATCTTTTATCATTAACAGGAAGCGGCTCATCAATGAAGATGAGTTTGCGATGCACCGTAGCATCCCACTTTGCATGTTACTCAGCATGATGTGCCACACAACGAAACTGTGATCAGGGTTTATCCAGTTTATTTAAATGAACAAACCAAATAAGTTGTATTTAGTAATGGAAAAAAGCTGTTATGACAGTTAAGTTTGGTTAACTTGGAAGTCAAGTGGTTGGCAAAACAGAACTTTAGGTTGGTATACAAAGCCTGTAGAGAAACACGCAGGACCTTACATGAGCAAAATGCTGCTCTCCACGCCTCAACAGATCTACCTGCAGTCACTCTTGAGTTCATTCCTCTACCTGTTTTCTTTTGTTCTCTCTTGTACAGTCTCTCTCTCTGCAGGAATGCACTTACCCAGCAAAGATGTTGCCTAGTAGCCTTTCTGTAGCAGATCAGATGATAAGTAATGATGCCTTTTGATTTATTGCTGCAGTCTACTGTAATATTTTGATTTTTTGCCAAAACTTTAGGTGCATTAAAAAGATTCCTGTACCTAAGACAAGACAAAGAAAGATGGTTTGAAACGCAGTCATTTTTGTCACATGTTGCTGTAGCAGTGGCTCTTTATAGAGGCTTATCTCTTAAGTGGAAACATATCTACTAGTATTGGTCAGGTAGGTATTGAACGTTTGTTTTGACCTCCAGTGCAGTCCCAGAGGGTGGGAATTAGGCGAGTGTGGGGTGGGGCAAGAAAGGCATGTGCTGTAGGGAGCATTGAGAGGGAAAACAAATGAATTCAATCACATGGTGGATGTTGCTTCAGGGAGTACCTTATGCAATGTTTTATATGTTAACTGTTGAGAAATATTAGAAACAGGTTTGTAGGTTAAGAAATAGTAGTACTGTACAGAAACTGGGTTGTTAGTTAAAAATGTTTCTTTTTTTCATCCTGCATATGCCTTGGCTTGCATGTTCCATCTCCAGGTTATGCTGTTCAGTTTGATGATCTGTCTGTTAAACAACTTGCATAATGTCTAATGACTAACCAAATTTGTCAAGGTTTAAGCTTTTGTTCAGGCCTAATGAATCACATGTTTGTCTGTTCCACTGCCAACCTGCATAGTGACTGACAGGTGCAGTTCACCATCATGCACCAACTATAATCTAATTGATGAAAGCTGACAGGTCTATCTATAGCTGAATGAGAAGCAGGCCTAAAGGCACTTATATAACTTAATGTGTTCATTAATGCGCACTGTCCCTGTAACTTGAAACTGTACAAATAAATAAATGTACCTGTCATTGTCTAAATTGTGGAGACAGACCAGAGGTGTGTACTGACTCTTTAGAACATGGGTAAAGTACTTTTTAGACAATCAAGGGATGACAATGTGTGTCCACCTCTTTGGTCCAAAGAGAAAATATTCCATCAAACGGGGGAATGGATTGCCATGAAACTTTGTACAGACTCTCATGGTCCCCAAACAATCCCAAAGACTTTGGTCTTTTTGACCAGAGCTGCAACTATATTAGTCGACTAATCAGTGAGACCATTGCCAGAAAATTAATCACCAACCATTTTGACAATCGATTAAATGTTTTGAGTCTTTTTTTAGTTTTATCTTGTTCCTGCTGTTTGATGTGACTATTTTTGTTTCATTTAGTTTCCTTCATGACAGTTAACTGAATATATTTAGGTTGTGGATTGTTGATCGGGACATTTTAGGTCACAATCGTGACCGTTGGGAAACAGTGGTTGTTAACTATTGTTAACCATTTTCAATTTGCTCGAATTACTCAGCAAATATACAGGGAGAACTCTATTGTCAAAGATGCACTGATGCCTCTTTCTCAATAGACAGTAGTATCAGTAGTGGCTTAAGAGTAAAGGCATGTACCACGTCCCCAGTTTGAGTCCAATCAGGGACCTTTGTTTGTTATCATTTCACCCTCTCACCTCAAATTTCGTGTCTGCCTCCCAACTACATACTATCAATTAGATACCCAAAAGCATCCTCAGTAGAGCTGAGTGCAATATAACAGGATAACATTATCACTAAAGCACAACTTTAATAAGTAAAATTTTTCAACCAGTAAAAACTGTAGCTCTAGTTTGGAGTTTAGCCAGTGTGATTGCTCATGTCTTGAACATGTTAAACCCACAGCTGAATACAGCAGTACAAATTACAACTCTCTCCTGCTGGTCAAAGTCTGTGGTTAAAAGTCAGTTTGGAAAATGTAGGAAATCAAAGGTCTATTTCTGAAGTTTGGTAAGTATACACAGAAAACTGGTTATATATGTAGTAATTAAAACTTAATGTCGCAATCAGCTCCAGCTAATTGTTGTGCCAGGTGAAGATGATAGGTCAGTTTAGGAATGAACCAGAGTAACCTGTCTGCATTGTTTCACTTGGCTGCTACTTCAAAATTACACGCATCCTTTTGCAAAAACAGTTTTCTGCTTGGCTTGTAATTGTGAAAATGAAAATCATGAGTCAAATAGTCCTTGTAAGTGGGGAAATGTGACCATAATTTAAACTGTTTAAATTTTTAGATTTTCCATCTGATATCTGGTGGGAAAATATGATTTCTTGGCCAAGTATAAGCTTTGCTGGGTTTCTTAAAGGTTAAGTGATAGAATACTCTATATCAAATCTAAACTCTAAATCTGTGAACAAAAGCATGCAAAATGCTAATAATGACATCATTCTTTGGTAGAGAGTCATTTGACTACTGACCAGACTGCATCTAAGTCTGCTGACATTGTCCCACAATTTTAGCTTTGCTCTTTGTGGTTCACTGAGCTTTTAAGAATAAGCCTCAAGGAAAGGTTATTTCAAGTAGGCAGCACAACAGATGGTTGACAGTTCCTTCCTTAACTGATTTAAACACATGAAACTTTCACACAACTGATCAGATAAAGACACTGCTGGGTTGTTGCTGCTCTGCTGATTTTCTGAAAAAAGCAAAAAAAAAAAAAAAAAAAAGCACAGCAGCTGTTTTGGAAAAAATCTAATTTCTTTCAAATTTTCCATTGAAAATCAGTTTTGTCAGAACTTTTGGAGAATAATTGGCAGTTTAGTTGCAGGGATATTTGCCCTTTTGTTACCTACCTTTTCCAGTTTGGGTGTTTTTAACAAGGTTGCATGTTGTCAAGGTGCAGATTCACACAATCATCTCAACCAGGTGTGTCAAACTCATTTTAGTTCAAGGGCCAACTTGAACTAAACACAATTTGATCTCCAGTAAAAACCATGGTATAAAACCTATAAATAATATATATAATAACTTTACTATAACAAACCATCTATTAACAAAACAGATGAAAGGCCTGAGATGTGTAAAGAAAAATGAGTGCAATTTCAACAATATTAGATCTCAGTTTTTTTTTAGTGAGTATTTTGCATAGAAGCTGCTGATTGACAACATTTTGCACAATGTTCAATGAATGTTTTGAATATGAACACATTATGCATTCATTGTTTTTTCAGAGGATTGTTTTCCGGTCAGGGTGGAAAAATCTGTGCAGCAGCATTTTCCATGAAGTAGGCTCCACACAGTTAAACTTACTCCTGAAACCTGGCATCATACTTTGCAAATGTATCCAGTGGGCCGGATTAGATGCCTTGACGGGCTGGTTCTGTCCTGTGGGCCATAGGTTTGACACCCATGATCTAAACACTCCATATGTTGTGTGTTGTACTGTATCTAAATGGGGGCGAAACAGATTCATGTTTTAATCACACTGATATCATGTAGTTAAAGCTGTGTGGCGAGCTGTGTGTGGAGACTGCTGGAGTTAGATGATAATTTTATTAGTACAGCACATATTTTGTAAATGAGTCATACCTAAACATAATGAACTCAAAGCTGGCAGTGTTTTATGTGCACTTACTGTAAATGTGATTGTGCACACACTGCCATTTAATGACCCAGGCTCAACTAGATTAGTTGGATTCAAATATTAATCAGTGGATTATTAAAGTGACAGACTAACAACTACTGGAGCAACCAGAAATGCATCTCCTACAACAACTGTTAGCACCAGCTCAGATCACAATGTATTGTACACAGTATGTTCTACTACTGCGAGGAGGATAGAGATATTTTACTTGCTGTGTTTCTTGTGTTTCATGCTATAAAGGATGATTTATGGTCTTAAATCTAAAATTGACAGAATGTTGAAGTCTTAATTGGGGTAATTTGGTTCAGTATTACTTTTAAAGAAAGACAAGCAAATGTTGGCATTCAGATACTTAGTTGGTCTGCTAGTGTGTGTTCATGTCTGTTTGTGTTTACTTAAACTATGACCTATACTCTGCTGGCTATAAAAGCTGCTGAGTTTGTTCAGTTCTTTATTTGTTCAATTCAACTCATGCATGATATCGATAATAATTTTCCATTAATCTGTAGAAGGGAGTGTTTCATTTTGAGTCTTTCCTTTAGTTAAATTATTTGATCTTGTGTGTGCATATGTGTGTTGCATAAGCTGAGTGTCAGTATTTGCATGCTGAATAGATTTTGGTGAGTGATGGTCGTGCACTGCACATTGAATGACCAGGTGTTGACTCCAGCATGGGCATATCATTGTTGCCCTTTTGTGTTGCAGCCGACCCTCAAACACTGCCATTAAACTCAAGGTGAGGGAGCAGGAAACAAGCAGGTAGAACTAAAGTAAACATGACCTTGTTTTACACGTGTGCACATATGCACATGCATTCAGTGCTATGTTTCAAACACAAGCTGATATAACATACTGTACACATAAGCATGCACTCATGCAGAGTCACAGTTCTCACACAAACACACCTCCAGGACTGTAAAAGGAGGAGTGTTTTTTTTTTAACACAGTCCAATTGGGGTTATGCAAGCACTGTTGGCTTACACAAGTTTTTCCATGGTAAAACAAAGTTCCCATTGTGAAAAGACTTTGAGGAACATTGTAGTTCATCATCATTGTTGCGACATGCTGAACACATGGGACCGCATTGGGAAAACGAGCACTTTCATCTGAAATTCTTTGTTCCAAACCTCTCTTTTTTCCACATTGCATTTTTATTTTTGCACAAAACAAGAATAAATCTGACAGTTTTGGGAGAAGATTTTATGCATTCTGAACATGTAGAGAAAATGTAAAAGCTTGGCATCGACATGCTACATTACTGCATAATCTCCAATGTCCATCGCCAACGGACTTCAATAAATCCACTTAGAAATCGTAGAAAAAAGACACTTCAGAGCTTCTTTGAGAATCATCACATTTGTAAGTTTTCTTCAGTATTGACACAATCCAGTGAAAGTTGTCTGTACACTCATTGGTACGTTGCCAACAGGAACTGATTATCGCTAATGCAGCATACTTTAAATAGAGCCAATTTGCCAAAACATCAGCAAATATAGCGGTAAGTTAAAAACAGGGCTCAAAGAGGATACGAGTACCTGCCTTTATCTGACATAACAACATCACATTGACAAGCTTTTACAAGGTCTTGTTCTAATTTATTGTCTGTCATCATATTGGTTTACAGATAGATAGATGAGAATAAACATTTTTGATTTCCTTCATTTTAACACAGAAGTTGAGTTTCCACTTTAAAAAGGGTATTGTAGGACAACCAGCAAGTTCACAGAAAAACAGTTGGCCATTGCTGCTCTAATTATTACTGGAGTTGGGGCCAGTCATTGTCAACCCACCTTCCCTACAGAAACACAGTAAACCCAATCCTTACTTTGCAACTCGTACCTCCTAATTTGACTTCATATGTGTATCATCATATATAGGTATTGTACCAGCTGAAACTGCCACCTTCAACTAAAAGAATTTGAAGAAGCATGTATGAAATAGTGGGTGTGGAAAAAGAGAATGAGAGAGAAAATGGAAGTTGCCACTGTTTCCTCCTCATGCAAAGTCAACATGTAAGTCAAATTGTAGCTCTGTCATCTGCTTGTATTTGTACCACAAAAACTGTCAAGGTGACAGGAACAGTGATATGCTGTTTGCATTTATTACTTCTGTAGCACTTTGCAGGATGGAGTAAACATGCATTTGGCTCCATTCTTCAAGTGCAAGATAGTTTAGCTTCAGTTTCAATCAAACATGAATCATGTCTGTGGCTAGATACTTTCACAAACATGTTGGATTGGTTTCCACTGCACGCCGTAGGTTATGGGCCAAGTGGAAGTGTAGTGGCTTCAGCCTACTGGTTGTTGCAGACCCGCCCAGCATCTGGCAAACACTGGGCCCTGCAGCAGTTGTTCCGGGCACGCCCAAACGCACTCAGTCTTACAAACAAGGGCTGTTTTTTTTGATTCAGTGGTTCATGGAGAGCCACGTTGGAGCCTATTTTTTATCTTATCATTTTGTCACTTCATGTCGTTGCAATGCTTTGTTTTAAAAAAAAATGCATGAAAGGAAACTGCTGTGTTGTTGGTACATAAAACTGTCAAGTGAAATATTAGAAGGAATGCAGAGTGGGAGCTTGTAGTTGCCAGCTCCAAGCTTCTTATTGGGCAACTTGTCCTTGGAACAAATCCCTACATCAGGCAACAGTCCAACCATGCCCAATCTATTATAGCCTTTCACTTAGTCCTGTGCCTTTGCTCTTTTTGCTATGACTTTTCATTCTTATGATATTAGAGCAAGGTATCCTCCATCAACAGCCTCCTGTGACTCATTATACCCCTAATATGCCCTAACAGAGCATGAGTCAGTTGTTGAACCCCTTCCATCCCTTGTTGAAATGTACTAAGTAGCTCAGCACAGGTCTGCAGGTTCGCTGAGCTTAATAAAATCTGTTTGTTTAATCTACCTTTGTTTGTTCTTGAGTACTGAAAGATGAGTTTGTCTTGATAACCCCTTTTTGGCATCAGCGTGTTGTATCAGTGTGGTGTTAGTGTCTTACTTGGCTGAAGCTTGCAGTGAAATCAGTTGATTGAGGTCTGGTGGAAGTCGGCGCATGCCTGGGTGTTTTCCTAGTAAACAGTTAACACAGCTTCTGCGCAGTATTTGAGGTTTTATCTCTCTTACTCAGAGCCAACGAACAAGTTTTTCTAGCAAGGGCAAGGGAGGGTACCACTCTCATTCCAGGCCAACTATTTTATAGGTTTGTTTTGTTAGCTTCGCTAGCCTAGCGATTTCAAGCCAGCTTTCATGGTAACAAGTCATCCAAACTACAGCAAAAATGCCCTTTTTTCGGATCGTGACGGGAAATGAGGGAAAATGGAGAAAGAGGGTTTAACATGCACTAAATGTTTCTCAAATCACAATTCTGTGGTCAGCATTATAAATACGGACGAACAGATCTGACTTCTCACAGCGACCATAAGATACAGCAACGATTAATACAGCGTAACCTTTTCTAATGCACGTAGTTACATACAAACACGTAGGTACATACATGTATCAGCACGATCATAATTAGCATGATGTAAAATGTCATTTCCTCTTCGGTAAAGGCTGTGAACTATAAGACAGTCTAAATTTAACTAATCCTAACCCCAACCCATACTGTTCAACCTGACAGTTATCCTGTTGGGCATCTCTGCTTCTATTAGACCATTGGGAACATAGTTGTTTCAATGAGACGGGCAGCTTTATGATGATACTCGATTGTTGTAAAATGTTTGCATATGTGTGATGAAGAGTTTTAATTGATCAGAAAGTAAATATAAACTGTGAGAATCTGCGCTGGCTTCATGCTGTGTGTTTCATCAGTAAAGATGAGTTTTTAAGATGTGTGTTTGCTCATCATCTCATCATCATATTAAATTTAATTTGTAATTTAGACAACTTTTTATTCTGGAGATCACAAAGTAGTTAGATTATTAGGTTATTCAGGATAAAAAACAAAATGTATTTCATTAGTGATGGGAAACTGCTGATGTCAGTGTTCTGCAAATCATGGTCTAGACTAGAGCTGAAATTATTAATTGATTAATCAGTTAGTTGAATGACTGAAATCAGCAGCTAGTCTGATAGCTAAGTCATTAACTTCATATTAACCTATAAATCATAGGTAGGGCTGGGCATCCTTAAAAAAATACAATACCAGTGCCAATCCAAGTAGCCTCAAAGAGATACTGATACTAATTGAGTTTTGATACCCATCATGTGAATAGGAGCATTAAATTGCGACTTCACCACCACAGACGGGTTGCGTTGATTGGTTGTGAGGAAGTCCATACAAATAGTCATGTTTTCTAACTCTGGGTGCAAAAAGGGGTGATTGCAGGTATCGTTTGACAGGAGACATCTCAATACTTCTTGGTATCGATTTATTTCGGTACCTTAAAGGTATGGAGTACCGATACCCAGTCCTAGTCATAGTTGTAAAATAAAAGTCAAAATTCCTTAATTTCAGATTCTCTGTTGCAATGATTCTCTGCTTTTTGACTATTCGAATATCTTCATCCATCTTTATTCATCAGGCGATAAAGACGTTTAGCAAGATATCACCGTGCGCCATGTGAGTCATTTTTCATTTTAAAAGCCAAACAATTGCTTGATTGATGGAGAAGTTAATTAAATGATAATGAAAAAAACATTAGTCAGCTATTTGCATTATTTTTTGTTGATTGAAGTGTGGCCATAAACTACATTAGTGGGATCACTGGTTTTGCTAATGTAAAATTACAATATTTCTGTGCTGACACATTATTCCTGGTGTCACAGTGACTAGATTTACTAGCCCTCTTTGACAGGATGAGATAAAGTGGCAGCACAGGTGAGTTCGTTTTGCTGAACCTTCCTTTTTCACATTAGTCACTTCTCTTTCTTATCTGTATACTGTATCTAATATTACATCAAATCATCCATAGAACAGACGCCTGATGTCAGTTGCCATGGCATATCAACAGGAAGCATTCCTCGTTAACATCTTAATGATCAATTGTGTGCTTACAACAGTAGAGCTTTTGTCTGTGATTCAACAAAGAAAAGATTCAAACAAGTTGGAGCCTGTTCGCACCTGCATGCTGAAGGCTGATGTAGGTCGCTCAACATTTTTGATGTGTTGTTCACAGAAATGGTGTACTTTGACCTAAAAAAGTTCCTTTCATTTCGCCCACCTGGACAGTTATGTTATGTCCCGGATACTATCACATTTTGTCATGCATTATGATTAGGGCATTGTTACTAACATCACTATGTTGATTGTTGTTTTCACTGAACTCCCTTATTGATATTTTGGTGTGTAACTTTAGCTAACTGGTCACTTATCAAAAGTGTGGTGGGACCTACTACTGTATGAAATATTCTTGACAGAGCATTACAGAAAGACATTTCACCCAACTTTGCTTTTACAGTATGAGTTTTTAGGTTAAGGATATGTAGGTCACATTTTCCTCTCAAAATGAGCTCCTGCTGTTGTCAGATGGCACCTGGCCTTCAGCTGCATGTGCTTGCAGCCTAAAGGTTATGTGTCAGAGTCAAAGATCACAAAATGCATCGGTCAATTTTTCCCTTCACAGCCAGCTTTCATTGTATTAAAGATGCCCTGCCCAGTCCTTAAAGTCAGCCCTGTTTGATATATTTGTGTTAATTTTATCATTAGTTCACTTTTATTTGACCAGAAAGTTCAAGTGTTTATAGTGCAGGGTGCAGAATCACAGGCAAAGCCTTTGTAAAACAAAGCATTGGCATTGGATAATGCAATAAGAGCTCTCTAACTTAGAAACTAAAACTGTCAACATATTTCAGATTTAGGTCTCAGCAGTGGAAGCAGAGTTCATTTAAACCCTTCCCCTTTAGTCTTTATATGCTAAAATACCAAAAAAAAAACGCACATTTTAACAGTAACCTTATTAGATTGCAATGGAATGATTTTTACATGAAATTAATGGTGTGTTCTGTTTTTTTATGATGGGTTTATACTTGTGTGTTTGGGGTGTGGGTTGCATAGCTGGAGCAAACATGGACTCCTCAAAAATAATTTAGCTATGATAGAATGTGGAGACCACGAGTACTGTGATTAGTTAGCATGGGTTACTTACGTCTCCTCCTTCAAGGTTCCTATTCTGCTAGAGACTGTTGATCATGGAGAGTAGTTGCTACAGTAATTAAAGGTTAGTAATGTTCACCTTAATTTCAATGCAACTTGATAAATTTGTGATGTGGCAAAACTACAGCCTGATACTGTAGCGCACAGTTGCAGTGCACTCAACGATGTTAAATCCATGCCAAACATCAGTTAACAAGCAACAGGACTGTGGCACCAATCACAGCAACATTAATCCAGTGTAACCTTTTCTGATATGTGTAGTTCATGCAAACATGTAGGTACGTGCATGTATTAGCACAATAAGGGTTTGGTGTTATTACAATTGCCATATGGCTCCAGTCAAATAACAGCAACATGTTCATGCATATCTTTTGGGGTAGGCTGAGAAGTGGGTCAAATAAAATAGGAAATGTCAAACTCAGGTGAGGCGTGGTCCATTCACCAGGCAGCTCAGCCTGCACGTAGAATATAAACAAGGTGGAAAAAGTGTGAGCTGTCACACTAAAAACACAGCATAACCCTGACAGCTGAGATAAATCACCATATTTTGTGCATTAAACTACTTTACATTCATTCACAAATGAAGCCACTGTATCTCACTTAACACCAAACAACTTCAACGACTTCAAAGTCTTGGCACATTTTAACAGAGACAAACACCACAAAAGAATAATTCATGCCAGGTCCAGGGACTCTCTCCCAGCTGTCCCAAAAAACAGTCTGCCACTGCCCCCTTGTGGCAAAACGCAGTATTTCAAGGACTTGATAATTGTGCATGAGATTTAGGATAAATGTAACTCACTACAAGCATAAAGTAACCTCACTGTGCTTTCATATGATCTTTCTGGGTTTACAAAAATGATATCTTGGAGTACTTTTCCTAATCTAACCCCTACTGTACAGATGTTTGGATGCACTGTTTCTGCTTAAGTGAGCTCTGACATCTGGATATGATGCACTTTGGTGGCAGTTAAACAACATCGCACCTGAAGGCTGGCATTTTTTGTACCCTTCATAACAACAGCCAAACCTATTAGACTATCATGTGACAGTGCTGCCTTGTATTAAAACCACAGTATTTGCCTGGAGTTCAAATATAGCACGTCTACCGTGTAAATGAGGCGGAATGCTGTTTGGCGTGGTGTCATTGTGTCACACTGCTCCCTGCTCCCTGCTCCCTGCTCAGAGGACTGTTTTGGGTGTGATTCATCCTACTAGTTAAAAACGCTCCACCTTCATGCCTCATATGTGTTCCACAATCCTCAACGGCACTCTAATTGCTCTGCATCTGTGATTTGCCGTCGGGGAGTGAATGTTGTCCGTCAAGTGTCACATTGTCTGCATCCTATGTGTTTTTTTTCAAACAAAGGCAGAATGGAAAATGTTACAAGAGTTGTCAGTGTAGCTTAGAAACTTGTCTCAGAGCAGGCTGCAGCAGGGTTGGGTTTTGAGGTTTGAGGTTTTATTTGTATGTTGCTCATGAGAAACATAGTGTGTACACGCTGGGGATACCACCCTGTCCTATATGTAGGCTTTTCAAGTTTCACTTTATGTTGCATCAAAGGCCTTTAAAGTGTTCTGTCTATTACTTCACTTTCATTATTATTTTATGTCAGATTTGGAATTGAAAAAATGGTACATATTAATAAAGATAATATAGATCTATTAAAATTGTGGTGCATTTTTTAAAAAGTTTAATGACAATGAATACATGATAGCAATGGATCCACAATACAGTGAGATTGGAAACAAAGGCCAATGACATAACATCCTCTCGACCCCCGTTCCCCTTTATGTTCCCCATACCCCACCCCTCCTCTCTCTCTCTCTCTCTCTCTCTCTCTCTCTCTCTCTCTCTCTCTCTCTCTCTCTCTCTCTCTCTCTCTCTCTCTCTCTTCCTCTTTCCTGCCTTCCCTCCACCAGGAGTTTCGACCAGATGAGCGTTTCCACAGAGTGCAGTTTCCGGACTGAATCGGACTGGGACCCTAACTCCGAGTCCAGATCCATGATCAGCCTCGACATGAGTCAGCCAAACAGCCATTCGTCGTCCTCCAAATTCTTCAAGGTTTGTTTTTACTTGATGTATTTTTTTTTCACATTTGCTCAACTCAAAACTTCAATGACTTACAAATCATTACTCACCTTTATGTCTTAAGTGGAAGTTAGTAAATGATCAGCTGAGGTTAGGAAAGAGTTCAACTTGCAGTTTTTAATATTGCATTCTCATCTGCAAGCAGTGCCAAACATCTGTTTTAGATCTGTGTGTGTGTGTGTGTGTGTGTGTGTGTGTGTGTGTGTGTGTGTGTGTGTGTGTGTGTGTGTGTGTGTGTGTGTGTGTGTGTGTGTGTGTGTGTGTGTGTGCATATATTTGCTGATGTGATTGTGGATGTATCCGTGTGTGTGTGTGTGTGTGTGTGTGTGCATATATTTGCTGATGTGATTGTGGATGTATCCATGTGTATGTGTGTGTGTGTGTGTGTGTGTGCGTGGGTGTGTGCATGCATGTTTGCTTTTACAGTAACTGTAAAACGTTTCTGATTATTTTTCTTCAGGATAATGACTGATAGATTATTTTACAGACAGTTAACTTTGTGTTTTAATTGTTAATTGAAACAGTAATATTGTTTTTGGGCAGAAGTTCTTCATAAAGTCCAGGGCCACTATTATACTTTCTAAGAAAAGAACTGAACAATATATAAATATATAATATATAAAAGTTTAAGACTTAAGTTGACCTTAATAGTAACTATAGTAACATAAGTAATACTGTAACATGTACTGTATGTTTGGCCTATTATTGTGTTTTGAAGTTTGTTTTGGAGAGAAATCTTACATATAAAACAAATGATAAGCTTTACAAATTTGATTCATTGTCAAAGATTAAACATGATGTAAAATAACTTAAATTAGCTCCACTTCAACTGACTTTCAGAGTAAAATGCCAGTTTATTGCACTAATATAATAATCTATATAATAGTAAAACACTCACAGGAGCCATTTTCAGAAGTACTTTCACTTTTGATATTAAGTATGTTTTGTCAATGCTACTTATTTTTACTTCAGTGACACTTTGAGTGCAGGACTTTCACTTTTATTTTACTTGACATTATCTCAGTACAGATCTGAATACTTCCCCCACAGCGTTTTCCTGCTGTCAGATTTTAGATAAGCCAGTTAATAAGAATGTTGAAATGGCATTTTATTCTGCTGTTACCAGCATTTCTGCTCATTAGTATGCAAACATGTGAATAGCAAGAGTGGAAAAAACACCACTGTGACTCATAAAGAAATGTTAATGCGCCCACCACATTGTCTTTTACTGTCTATTGACTTCATACAGGACCTCTGTCTACATATCTCATGAATATAAAGCATGTTCAGCATTGTACGGCTGCACCTAGCAATTATTTTCACCGTTGATTGATCTGTTGATTATTTTCTTGATTAATTATTAGTATTATTAGTTACATAATCCATCAAAAAAATTGCTGATTCATTTAATAGTTGGCATCATTGCAACTCTACAGCACTGACCTCACAATATGCAAAGAAGGAGAAAACATTTGAATAAAAAAAAAATGAGATCATTGTCAGTTGAACGTGTTCTGATGTACGTGTGTTTTGTTTACTGTTTGTGTGTTTGGGCAAAATGAAGTTTATATCATCAGATTATTTGTTAGGTTAACAGTAGATGATATATATGGTATATACAGTAATACACATTGTATTCTTTTTATTATAGTGTTTCCTGTTCATGATTGTAACTCAAAGGAATTCTTGCTTTTTGTTATTAGCTCTTTAAACATGTGTCCCTTCGATAGCTCAGTTGGTAGAGCGGAGGACTGTAGTGGAACACCAGGTATCCTTAGGTCGCTGGTTCAAATCCGGCTCGAAGGAATGGCTTTTACCTGTAAGAGGGCCGAAAAGATATGTTGTTTGACAGTTGCTTTAAAATGATTAAAATAACATATAAATGCAAATGAAAGATTAAAATGTAAAGTGCTTTAAAAGAGCTCAATCATAAGCACAGGAGAAGAGAAGTGTTTTAAACTTAGATCTCAGAGCTCTACTGGGTTTATATTCTACTAACATGTCATTCATGTATTCTGGACCTAAAACCATTCAGTGATTTGTAGACCAGTAGCAGAACTTTAAAATCTATTCTATAGCTGACTGGGAGCCAGTGTAAAGACTTTAGAACTGGAGTAATGTGCTCTGATCTCTTTGTTCTGGTTTAAACTCGAGCTGCAGCGTTCTGAATGAGCTGCAGCTGTTTAATGCTTTTATATAAAGCACATTCACTATTGTACGGCTGCACCTAACAATTATTTTCATCACTGATTGATCTGTTCATTCTTTTCTTGATGAATCATTAGTATCATCAGCTGTATGGTCCACCAACATAGTTGTTGATTCATTTAATAGCTGGCAGCATTATAGCACTGACTCCACAATATGCAAATAAGGAGGAAAATGAGAATAATTAGATCAGTGTGTAGAAAGTGTGCTGAGGTGTGTTTTGTGTCCTTTTATTTTCAGCTACACTTCAATGGATGTGTGTCTGGGCAGAGTAAAGCATATATCATGAGAGTATTTGTCAGGTTAGCAGTAGATGACACACACAGCAGGTATATACAGCAATGCACGTTGTATTCATTTTTATTTTAATGTAGCTTTCTCTTAATTATGAGTGGAAAGTCACTCTGCATCGTTTGTATTAGTGCTTTCCACATGGTGTGTCCCTTCGATAGCTCAGTTGGTAGAGCGGAGGACTGTAGTGGAATACCAGGTATCCTTAGGTCGCTGGTTCAAATCCGGCTCGAAGGAATGATTTTTAACTGTGAGAGGGGGGGAAATGTGTTGTTTGACAGTTTATGAGAGTCTGCTCATGGATCAATGACGTTTTTTTTTTCGTACATGTGGTTTAGTCAAATTTAAAGGGGTAATAATGTGTTAAAATGTGAAAATACACGTATGAATTACTTTCCCACGTTTTTTTTTAATATTAGAAACTTATGGAAAAAATGTCTGAGTACCAAATAATTAAACTTGCTTAAAAACACTAAATTCTCAATAAAACACCATATCAACTAATTTGGCATGATCTTACATTATAACTTTTTATAATAAATAACGTTAATGGAATACAATTGTTCTAAATATTACATTTAATCTGGAGAATCATGGAGATCAGGAACCATTTAGTCATTATTAGTATAAGTCCACTTAAATACACTGTAGGTGGATAAAATATTATATATTTATCATTTTTTTGTAGTTACACCATTTGACATTTTCAGCAGCATTCAGTCTTACTTTTGGTAAAAAAAATTGTGCAAATGTCATTTCAAATGATATAAAACCAACACAAATACTAAATGTACATTTTAACAAACCTAATAATAATTAACAGTTGTGCTATCTACAGAAAAACAGTTAGTATTACAAACCCCTCCTATTTTTTATTAGATTCGTTTTATTGTGCTTTTTATGTGTACTTTGTGTATTTGTACCCTTACCAGTAAAGACATACAGTTCTGTTACATCCAGAGTACATCCATACTTCAGCCTTCATTTCCAATTGATTCTCCAAACAGCTGCACAACTAACCCTAACCCTTACCCTAACCCAACATGACGTCACTTTTCAACGTCAACAGTTTTCTCTTCTACGCCTGCAGGGGAAGGTGGTGAACGCTCACAGACTAGCCTGTCTTAGTAAGGCTGTAATAACATACACCAGAAGCATGCTTCACTTTAAAGACACACTTTAAGATGTATTTAATCCTATGGGATCCAATTGACCCTGGGCTATTTTCCTTCGACTCCTACCTGTCAAACCTGCTCGTGTGCCAGTGGGAGATGTTGAAGAAAAACACTTGAGTACAAGTACATGTTGATTTAAAGTTTTAAGGGATTTCAGCATGTTACATTTAGATTATTTAAATTTTAGATAGAAAAAAACCCCCACTTTGTTTACTCATTTGCATTCATATTGAAATATCCACTTCCCTTCACTATGTAAGTGTGATTAAGATAAGAAAAGAAGATCATTGTTCGTGTGTGTGTGCCTTCATTATTATCTGCTGCAGAGATCAGGGAATGGTGCAGAGGTTTGGCTGCCAGATAAGGAACTGGGTCAAAATGCACACAGATATTGTATTATATCTCCACCTTCCTGACATTTGTCATTGCTATGAGTAAATACACGGGGAATGCTTGGCGGAGAGCTTAAACTCATACCTTTGTGTGGAAGGACAACAGGTAACCATTCAAGAATTAAACACACACTGAGCACATCCTCTTCTTTGTACTGCTTGGATATGATGGATTTTTTAAAGGGTCAAAATGATTTGGAGGTACAGTATGACTGCTTTGACTGCTTTGACTGCTTTGAGTGAATATGAGACAAAAACCAAACATGATCTGAGTGTGTGAGTTTATTCAGGTAGGTTTCTGTACTTTCATTCTATTTAGATATGAACCAGAAAGCCCAGCAACGGACTGTCTGTACCTGCTGTTTGCTCAGTGAAATAATGTGAATGTTTAACGACACCGAAACTGGTTTTTATTACAGAAAACTTCCTGCTGAGACAGGAAATATTCATGTTTAAATGACTATATATTGGATCGGGCATTTATTTACTTACCTTTAACCCATTTGTCATCGTTTCTAGAATAGTTCCTCTCTCAGTGAAAGGTTTATGAGTCTCACCTGATACAAGCTGAATTCTTCTTAAATAAAGACGTGGTAGATAACAGATGTTCTATTGATATTTCCCAGCTTTAGAACGAGGAAGGGAAGGGTGAGGCATGTCCACACCCCTTAATTTCACTGTATTATGAATTCCTTTTCTCTTGTTGCCTATGTCAACCGTCTTTCACAATATTTTTTTTTCTCTTCATCTGTGATGCAAATGGCCGTGCCCTCAAGTTAGACAGCTTTTTTTTTTTCCAGTGTAGGGACACTTAACGACAGACGCACACAGAAAAATCGCAGCCAGTCCTGCCTGTCTGCTGGTAGGAGAGGACCGACTGATTCCTTTTTTTATGTAGTTCATAAAAGCAGCAGGATGCAGGATTTACTTTATGAGCAGCGCTGAGTTTAAGGATTATTTTAAAAGACATCTTCATCATTTCAACAGATTAGATTCCAGGAACTAAAAAATGGTATGTAACTGTTGTTGTTTTTTTCTTTTAATACTGAGGTCTATTTTTCTCGTCTGGACATGTGCTCTTTAGTCTGCCAGGTTTTGCTAGGTGTGTTCTTTTTTTATTGTCTCCTATCAGATGATTGCCTCCTATCAATCTGTTTTTGGACCTCAGCCTGTCTCAGTTTTTGGTCCTCAGCCTTCAGTCTTTCACTGCTTATTTACAGTTAGTAGCTGCGGTGAGCAACCGTTGAGCTGTGAAGTTTTATATCTGTCTAGTTAATAAATAGTGATCTACTCTCGCCTAAATATTGTCCTGGTGTGTTGTTGTGTGTGCCAGAGTGTTTAGTTTTTTATTGTGCAGTATTTTTTACAAACTCTTTAAAGTGATTGACTTCAAAAATAATTCATTAAAGGTAAAGTTAGTTTATCCCTTTATAGAGCACTCATTGAAATACATGTAAATTCAAATGTTCAACCCTAGAGAGTTATTGGGGGATATAACATGACTTTTTTCAAAATTGTACTTGTTTATGTTGCAAATAAAGGTCAATGTAGTTACCATATATGGTTCATTGTTGGTCTAGGGTAAAATATTTTCCAAAAAGTCTCTACATAAAAAAAACAGTTGGTTCTACAACCTCACAGAGAGGCATGTGGAGGCTATTTTGAATGTTTACGCAAGTTACCAAATATAGCTATTGGCCTGATAAAGGGTTATATCAGCAATACTGAACATGCCTTGCACAGTGGTGTGAAGTAACTAAGCACATTTACTCAACTGTGAGGTACTGAGATATGAGTATTTCCATTTTATTCTACTTTACGCTTCTACTCTACCATATTGTAAAGGGAAATGTTGTACTTTTTCACTCCACTACATTCATTTACATGCAAAACATATGATAATCTTATACAATATGATACATTATTATAAACTAGGTCGCGTGGCAGATCTGACCTGCTGAAGCTGTAGCGTTGTGCAAAACAATGCAGGGATTTACATGAGGTCACCAAAGTCCATGTGCTGATAAGAGGGAGAAAGTTTTAACTTTACCTGCAACAAAGATGAGATAGCTGTCAATAAAGCCCAGTCACCCCCCCCCCCCCTGCACAGTCCTGAGAAAAGGTGTATTCAGTCAAAATAAGTCCAAATACCTGTAGGCATGTAGGATGTGCAGGGAAATTAACTTAACTCAATGAGCTACATTAGTATATTGCATACATTTGAACCCATAATAATGAGTAATGCTTTAAAGTAAGGTATTTAACAGTCTGACAGGGCCCAGTCTGTATAGTGAATACTTTTGATACTGTATTTTACATTGGTAATACTAATGCCTATTTTTTTTAAATGATTTCATTTCTACTTTTATCTCAGCAAAGTATAGAATATTTCACTACTGATTTTTTAGTGTTCATTTCTCTCTCTCTCTCTCTCTCTCTCTCTCTCTCTCTCTCTCTCTCTCAAAGTCAGAGACAATAGGCTGTGCCACCTCAGCTGCTCTCCCCACCTCTTTTATTTATCTTACTGTCTGCTTCTTGTCTGTCCTCTTTCAGCATTCGTCGGAGAAGCGGGGCGTGTTTGATCGCGTCAGCAGCTTCTTCAACTCCAAGAGAAAGAAGAGCAGCAGCAGCAGCAGCAGCAGGCATCTTTCGGGTGCCTCGACCGATACGAGTTGTCCAAGTTCCCCGACGTCCCCCTCGTCTCCGCACTCACCCGAATTCGACCAGGAAGATGGGCTAAAAACTCCCACTCCTTCCCGAAAAGACTGCGAGCTATCGGAACCTCAGTATGTGTTGAAGGACCCCCGAACAGGAGCAGAATGTGGGGACAACCTCAGCCAATGCCCCAGCAGCACGAGCATAACAGATAGTTACAGCAGTGACCGATGCAGTGTGAAGGAGCTGCATGTGTGCAATGTAAGCACAACCAGCGCTGAAAGGAATTCTGGGAATGTGACACCCACTAATGTGGACACTGCAGAGACAATTCATCAGGGTGCTGATTCCACCTCTGAATTCAGCTTTGCAAAATCAGTGGTGGAGGAAGTAAGCAAAAGGTTGCAGGTCAATTTGGAGGAATGTGTTGTAAATAATACAGAAAGTTCCGGTGAGGGTGATGCAGGTAGCTCGAACACACTACCAACATTTAAAATCCCCTTTTCCAGTACAGCTGAGGCCCCAAAGTCACCAAACTTAACCTCTATATGCTTAGCAACAAAGAAAGTCTCAGTGAAAATTGGAGAGAAGGGCCACAGCACTACTTTAACAGGAATAACTTTAGGCTCTAAGTCTAAGTCCACCTCACAGCCCGTCATGTCTCAACAGCTGGATAAAAACTCTCCAGATGTAGTGAAAGAACATACTGGAGTGAGGAGGGGTCACATATTATCAGAGGAAACTGCAACCACTCCTCGGAGCCCCTCACCTGACAGAGAGCTATTGCCTGAAGGTGATTCCCCTGTCCAGCTCCACAAAGCCGTATGGGTGGAAACACACCTGGTAGAGGAGGAGGAAGGGGGGAGGGAAGGGGAGAAAGAGAGTGATATAATAAAAGAAGAAGGGGAGGAGGGCTCCACAGCGGACACGTCTCTTGTTCTGGCTGTACCTGTCATAGTGATTCCAGAGGACGACTCATTTGCAGAGAGCCCTGCTGACCAATCAGAGGTTTTGCTGTCCAGTGGCAGCTTGCCAGAGTCAGCCATCTCCTTGGCACCGTCTAAAGGGGAGTTCCAAACAACTTCTGAGCAGCCAGAGGAGGCTGACCCTGGCAAAGACTCAAAGGAAAGCTCCCAAAAGGAGAAACGCAGGTCGAGAGAACTTCGTGTTACGCGCAAGACTGTGAATCTGCCTTCGAAGCACAAGGTTTTTGCCCATAAGGTGTACGTTAGCCCGGAGCCAAGTTTGGATGGGAATGAACCAGCAGGAGAGGAGGACAGCAGGGAATCAACTTCAAAGACAGAGGGCGAACTGTGAGTATCTGTCTATTTAAATTTTCTGTGGTTATTGCTTAAAAGCCTCCTTTTGATTCTGGGAGAACAACACAAAGCAGCGGAGGTAAAGAGGGTAAAGCTTGTGTGCAACCCGAGCTCTGTGTTCCCATGCTCTATTGTACCAGAGGAGAACAATACAAGCTAAACCTGCACTGAGGCACTGAAATATTTATCTATCTAATTATACAGATAGTCAGAATTTAGAAGACATGTTACGGATGCAATTCTTGAATAGTAAATACATTATTTCACCATGCATTTAATGATAATAAAGTCAAAATTCATTCAATGTCAAGTTCCAACTGAAATCAGGTCACCTTTGCTGTGTTTACCTATGGTGTATATTCACTACCTGAATAAGTTAGTCATTACAAAACTTGAGGAGCAGCTAGTAACTACTGCCTGCATACTTCTGTTTGACTTTAGGATTATGTGGTTTACATTTAAACGCATGCCTATAGAAAAAGGGAAAAGGCAAGGCGTGTTACTCTTCTCAAATGACTGGTAAACTAAGAGAGGCATGTCCACTATTTTGAGTTACTGTGCGCTCCAGGTTATGTACGGTAACGCCTTAAAAATGCCTGAAGAATAGGACTGATTTATAGTTTTTAGAACTGCTGCAGGGTGATTCTTTTACGTAGCTGAAGTTTGACCATGCAGAGGTTTTTTTTATAGCTTTCTTCTGCCCTCCAGTTTGCAATCTAATGCAAAGTCTCAAGTTTAAGACGCTTAAAAGCTTCACAATATGAAAATAGATTTAATTTACTTTACTTGCCTGTAAGTATGTTTTCAATCCAACTCGAGATTTTAATAAATGTAGTATTTAGACTTTTCCTCCAGCATCACCATGAGGTTGACTTCTTAGTTATTTAAATACATACCTGAACAATTATTGGATGGATTACTGTAGAAATAAGTTCTCATATTCATGGTCCCCAGGTGATGAATTGTAATAACTTAATCTGGTCAAAATGTCATTTGGTCCATTTCTTTGGTTCCATCAGGCTGTGTTTTGTGCTAATAAATAAATGTTAGCATTATCATTGTGATGTCAATCAATTACAGCCTCATGAAAGGCATCAGCATGGCAGTAGACTCATAGTCTTGTCAATAGAAAGTCTGTGTGACAAACTGGAGATGTGGGATTTAAAAGAAGTGGGTATTTTAGGACGCAGAGAAGGTTTAATGAAAGACGTTATGGTGTCATAATGGAAAATGAAGAATGTTTTTGCAGCTTGAACCACATTAGAGACTTAAAGTTAGAATATTCTCTGCCTCTTCTGCTTTGATTTTGACCATTCATGTTAAAAGAAATCAGTAGCATACCCCTTTAAAACTCAAATGGGGTTATGAAAGTTATTGTGATAATGTTCCCCTCTTCCTCTTTTCTCACAGACTGCCAAGCCTCCAAAGCAACAACAATGTGGAACTCGAGGAAGCCAAACATGAGCAGCTCACAACAACAGATGAGACACACTCTGACACAGATACTCCTGCACAACTAGTCAAAGAAACAGAAACAGACTCAGAGGTCTTTGACTTAGATGATACCTCTGCAACTTCAGACATGCACAGAGTAAAACCTCAAGTTGTGGGGTCTGGGGTAAGAGGTCAGGGGACTAACCAGGCTACACCTTCCAAACGAGGGGTTAAAGCAGCAGCGGAGAGTCGGCATACCACAGTAAGTGGAACAAAGACCCCGTCCTCAGCAGCTGGAAGCAAGGCCAAAAATGTGACAACAAAGGCAAAGGGCTCCACAGAGGGCATGAAAGTGGGAACATCCAGCAATATACTACCACAAGGGGAGCATAGTTATGAGAAAACAGCTTCTATGTTACCAACATTAAAAGACCAAAGCACAAGTGCAACGGGCTTAAAGTCAAAAATCCCCAAAAGGACAACATCAGATGCTGACGTGAAATCACCAGTGACACCAGATAAAACATCAGTGGTTGATGCCTGGGGGTCAGTAGCCACTTCCAAGATTCAGAAACAACCTAGAGCCAAAGAACTGAAATCTCCTGTTACTATATCCAAAGCTGGCAAGAAACCAAGTTTTGAGGAAGCGAAGGGAGAGAAAGCCCTGCCAGGAGACATTTCTCCCACAAAAACAACCCACAAGACAGTAATAAAGCCTATTACAGAAAAGTCAGATGACATTGACTCTGTGAGCCTGGTGAATGGCATGGAGAAAGACCACGAGGAGAGTAGTATTAAAACAAGACGCCCAACTGTCAGGGAAAGCCTGGATGTCAAAAAACAGCAGCATCTGGATAGTAAGACTTCCTTGGCATCAAAGAGTTGGTTGCCTGTTTCATCTCCGACAAGAAAGAAGAACGATGAGGTACCTCAAACAAGTGGAACCAACAATAGAAAAATGACATCAGTTCAAACAGACTCCGACAGACCCAAGCCTGTCCAGAAGAGTCCAGAGCAGCAAGAACCAGCTCATGTGGAGAAACCTGCCAGTGAGGTCCCTCCTCCACTCTCTGAAAGCCCCAAGAAAGGTAAGACAGCAGTTATGACAAATGGTATGCTATACAAATTGATCAAATTTAAAATCTGAAACTTTGGCAATCAAAACTTTGTGAACACAAAGTTGTTGTTTTTTAGGTAAAAAAAAGAAGCTTGCTCATGTTTTAAAAGAAGAGTTTGACATTTTGAAAAATATGCTACTTGACTTTCTTCCTAGAGTTCAATGAGAAGATTGATATCACTCTCATATCTGTATGATAAAGATGAAGTTGGAGCCAGCAGGCGTTAGCTAAGCTTAGCAAAAAGACTCCTTTCTAACAAAATCTACATAACTGCACTTCTAAAGCTCAATAATTAACATGTTATATTTCGTTTGTTTAATCAATATAAAAACTGGAGTGTTAAAGAGACACACCAAGAGACCAAGAGGGCCAAGAGACCCCCCTCACACCCAAATTACAACCACAATATGTCCAGTGTTTTTAGCTTATTGTACAGATTAAGCTAACAAGTTAAAATGTGTTAGTTAGTGAACTTTAAAGGTGCTGGTACACAGATTTGGTTACCTCTGGAGAGAGCTAACATAAGCTAATTAGTTACACTGTCTCATTTCATATGTGCTGTACAGAGTGATATGAGAGTGATATCAATCCTTTCATCTAACTCTCAGCAAGAAAGAAAATAAGCATATCCATATCCTAAAATACCAATACAATGTAATACCCAGACTATTACTTTAACAGCTTTTCAAGATTGTTCTTTTGTTGTTTTAATGTTATGTGTATGTTTCCAACAGGAAGCATGCTGTCAACAAGACCATCCAAACACCTCTCTAAAGTCAGTGTTAACCATGACGAGAGTGACACACCTACTTGTGTGTCTGCACCTCCAACCAAGCAAGAGAAAACAATGTCATCAAAGCTCTCCAAATATAGCGACAATATCAAACAAAACCAAAAGACTCCAGTAAAGGATTTAGCTGATCCCTCTTCTCTAAGCAAACTTCCTACAAGAGGTCAGAAAAGCTCCGAAAAAGTCAAACCCAAAAAACTTCATCATTCCCCAACTAGGAATTCTACAAGCATGTCTACATCTAAACAGGAGGAAGAACACTCTCTAAAACTCACAAACAATACCAGTGAAATCAAAGTGAAAGACAAAGATGCTGTGGAATTAGAGCAAAGTGTAACCAGTCCTACTCATGAAGAGATTTCGAAAGTCCAACCAATACAAAACAATAATGTGATTATTACAGCGAACACTAAGGTAAAAGTAACAGATTCAGTAGTTGAAGGTGTGCCTAGCTGTGGGGTTCCTGATGTAAACAGTGCTCAGACTAATAGCCACAGAGAAAAAACTAAATTGGAGCCTACACCTGAAAATGTATCTAAAATTCAAAGTGACAACACCACACCAGAACAGCAAACACTGTTATCACCAGAAATATCTCCAGAAAAAGTAGAAGACAAGCTCCTTTTAGAGACAACCCAACTTATAAGTAATGCAAAACCGGATTTAATAAAGGAGAAAGGTCTTTCAGAGCCATGTTCTGCAGTGCTGGCTAAGGACACAATACCAGCTCATGAGGATGTAATGAATACATCCGACAAACCTGTTGTGGGTGACCACATTCACACTGACATAATGACCCACTTTGATCATGAAGGTGTTATGCAGGGGAGTGTTTTCCTTAAAGCAACAAATGAGCTCACCTCTAAAGAAAAGTCTGCAGGCAATAATCTTCCTACTAAACTGGCTTCAAAAGACTTTTCTCTTTTAGCTGATGGTAACATGGTCAATATAGAGCAGGGACAAGAAAAAGATACATTTGTTGATCAAACCACAAATATCACTCTTGAACATGATATGTTGCCCCTCATATTAGGCAGAGATTCAACAAGAAATGTTGAGGTAGAGAAAAGTAAAGAGGAGGTTGGCAGGGAACCAGCAGAGGCTTTGGACATTCAAACAGTCACTGTGACTGTTTGTGAATCACCCAAGAATGTTGAAAATCAGCTGGACAAAGAGCCTCTTTTACTAGAAGGAGATTCTGAAAGGCAGAAGAAAGAGTCAAAACCAAATGAAAAGCTGAATGACGCGGCTGTGGAAAGCAGGAAAGCCGAGGCTGTAACCATCGAATATAAAGCAGAGAAAGAAGTTATGAAACCAAAGAAACCAACACATCTATCATCAGTTGAAGAATGTTTACAGCCTGGCTTAGGGGAGGAACTGCAAAAATCAGTTACAAATGCTCAGGAAAAGAAGAAGAGTGAGGCAGAGCAAGCAGAAAAAATAAGTGGACTTGATAAGAATACAGCCAGTGTGTTGGATACAAAAGAGGAATGTGAGATCGCAGAGCAAGCAGAGGAGCAGATAAAGGCATTAACAAAGAAAAATGAA
Organism: Scomber japonicus; assembly: GCF_027409825.1. Classification (NCBI taxonomy): domain Eukaryota; kingdom Metazoa; phylum Chordata; class Actinopteri; order Scombriformes; family Scombridae; genus Scomber; species Scomber japonicus. Next base: position 25,476,190 of record NC_070593.1, on the reverse strand, counting down.
CTGGAACCTAAAATACTTCAAACCAAAGAGAAGCAGGTCAAGGATAACAATGCAAATAAGGAGGACAAATTCAGTGATGTTAATGACAGCCAAACTCCAGAATTAAAAGCTGCAAGCACTGAAACTCAGATTGCTAAAGGTATTAAAAAGGGGGAAGAAACAAATGATTCATCAGTGAAAAGTTTACCAAATGAGATTTCAAATGAGACGGATGACTCTAAAGTTTGCAACCAAGAGAAGCAGAAGCCTGTAATTGTTAAAGAACAAGATGAAAACATGATAAAAACAGACAAGAAACTCAGACAGGAACCAGAAAAAGTTCAAACTAAAGTTCAAGAGAAGACAACTGAGAGTCAAACAGAAACTAAAGGCCTCAACTTGGTAAGCTCTGAAGGTATTAAGGCATGCAAGACTGCAACTGAGAATGCTAACACTGAAGTTAGCACCCAAAAGGTACAGAAGTCCACAATTGTTCAAGATCAACTTAAAGAGATAGAGAAACCAAAGAAAAACACTGATAAACCCACAGATTCCAAAGCTCCAAGTGCTAACCTCGAACAGAAACCAAAAACTGTACCAACAGAAGATGTCAAATTACCTGGTAAATCAAATGTTTCCACAACCAAAAGAGCAGCTTCTAAGACTGATACGAAACAGGAAGAGAACAACCTCATTAAAGATGGTGTTAAAGATGAAGTGACAATGCAAGAGGATTTGCAGATAAAGGCATCAAAGGCATCAAAGGCAGATGGCATGAAAGAATCACAATCTGATTTAAAAAAATATGTATCAACCAAAAAAGGAGACGGAGAACAAAAAGCTACAATACCCACTCATGCAGGCACTCAGAATGATAAAGACACCAAAGAAAAGACAAAAACTGAGGAGTCATTAACAGAGTTCAGTGCTATTTGTGGAGGACTGAAACAGGAACTGCTGACTGTAAGAGAAAAGAAAACCATAAACCTCAGTGATCCACTAAAACCTGCAGAGCCATTGCTCAATGACAGGTCGCCTCTTCCCATAGCAGTGAAATCACCACAAAGGCTTCAACTAAATAAAGAATCTCCATCTAGCTGGCTAGATGTGGAACATCATCAAAAACAGAAACAGGAAAACAAAAGAAGACTAGATGCCTCAGCCAGTGAGGACGAATCTCTTGAGGCTGAAGACTTGGATGATTTTATCAAGAGCATTAAGAAGTGTGGCATGCCTTTCTCATTGCCTACAAAGAGGCGCATTCGTAAAATGTCCCCATCTCCACCTTTTGCCATGCCGGCCATCAAAGAAGACCATTTTGAGAGAACTTTTGATCCTGAGAATTTCCAGTTTGGCTTAAAGAAAAATGGTCAAAGTTTGAGGGATCCTTCTCCAGCTATGGTCCTAAAACAAAAAGCTGAAAACAGGGAAGGACGCACTATGGGAAAATGTGCAAGAGACAAGTCCATACTCATGTCACTTGATATAGTAAGAGGAAAAGATGAAGTCAAAGAGGGAGATAAGGTTGATGCAGGAAAAGAAGAGAAAGAAAACAATGGAGAGGAGCTGGGGAAGCTGGGGAAGCCAACGTCACGACTAGGAAGGATATCCATTCTCTCTAGCTTACTGAGTTCCCCTCGGACCTCCAGAAAGACCAAAGAGGAAGCTTCCCCCACCTCAGATAGCACTCTCTCATCTAAACAACAGCAGGACCTGCCCTCGCTTGGAAAGCAAGCAGTTGTTGATTCACCGTTGCCTGGCACTGGAGCATATAAAGAGGGCGTGAAAGGTACAGATCCAGACGCTGCTGTGGGTGTTGGTGCAGGTACAACCACTGAGTCAGCACTTAGCCCCTCCTCTCCTCCTCCTCTGCCCTCATTCTCAGATATAAAGCTCCCTGATCACTTAGAGAAATACTTACAGAAGAACAAAACAGTGTCTGAAGTCTCCATGGATTCCAAAAAGGTGACTAAAACAAAACCAGATCCTGAGGGGAGTACTGCTATGGACAAGCCTTCGATACCAGGAGTACCTAAGGTTGATGTTGGCGTGAAAGGTCCTAAAAGTCAGCCTCCAACCAGCAAATCCATCCAGCGGACTTCTCGAAATGGACTTACCACTTCTAAAAAGAAGGTAGGCAATTGAATATTTGTTTTAATGATTGTACTTTAACATCATTTTTTTTCTAATTGGCAATCTAGAGAAATAACAACCCAAAGTTTGAATGGGTTTTGAGCGGCTAGGCTTTCAACATGCAGTGGTATCACAGAATTCGTCACATTGATATGCCGTGAATATACATGTCTCAGTACCATATCCTGCTCCTTTGTTTTGCATGGCTGTTGCAACAAAGTTATGAATCATTTGCAAGTAAGAACAGGAGGAAGCATGAGAAACAAAGCAAGCATGTCCTCTGTCAGGATAGAAATTTGTCAAGATCTGGCCATCTGAAGCTCAACTGTCACATGTCACAATAGGTTATTTGTAGTAACATGCAAATAAAGCACAAGTATGAAAGACATGATTGTGTTTTGATGGACAATGCACACAAAATACCTGCTGTACGAGAAGTGTTCATTTCTTTTTCCTTCAGTACATTGGTATGTTTCTGTTTCTTCCAGTCAAAATGTCTTACTTTATGTATTCATAAGTCTCAATGCTCCCTTATGCATTGGTGTATAATAAGTTTTTCTTATTTCTAGAAATAATTTGGTGTGATGTGGTGGCTTTAAAGTGTTTTCTGGTTTATAACTGAAGTATTGCATTTCTTTGCAGACACCTGTAGTAAGAGGGTTCCACAAAAGGCCTGGAAAGGTATAATTAAATGTTATTTATACACATTTTTTATTACATTTGTTCGGTTATGCGGTGTCACAGATTGTAATGATGTGTGTATTTCCTGTTCCAGATTGTCATACATGAACATGATGAGTTTCAAGGGGAGGCGGTTGAACTCTTCGGTGATGTAGAGGATGCCACAACGATGAAGCTGTCCCCTGTCATCTCGGTCAGAGTCATCAGAGGATGGTAAAGGGTCTTCTTGCTGTTCTAAAGACTCTGTAGGTTTAATACCATATGAATTGTGTTATTCTCAGAAGGCACAGGGGGTGAGCAAGATCCACTTTGGCATTGTTGGGTAGCTGATAAAGCACAATCATAATAACAATGCCAAACTGCCTGCACATCACTTTTTCTTGTATTCTGAAAATATCAAAAAACAAGTATCTACTTCAGACATCCACTGAACTTATGTAGCTGTTTAATTAGACCTTCAGCCATCTATCAACTAATATGAATGAGAATCATTTCTGATTTTTGGTGTAATTCTGTCTCTCTTTAGTTGGCTCATCTATGAAAAACCTGGCTTCCAGGGGCGCATCATTGCCCTTGAAGAAGGTCCCACAGAGCACATTGTGAACATCTGGGCAAACGAAGAAACACTAGACCAGACGGATCAGCCTGTTCCGACAGCACCTATTGTTATAGGTTCTATTCGATTGGCAGTGAGGGTAGGTTATTGAGCGCTGATGTAATCAACCTTGGATCATATTGTTATTGTTACTGTATGTCCTGTAATACTGTTTTCCACAATATGTCACCATTCTGTCGAGGTTTTATAGGTTGTGGCTTGAAAAAATAGGGCTGGGTATTCAACCTCAACACTCTTTTAGTGCTGACTATCCAAAATCTGTCATTTACGAAACGCTGACATGAAATTATATCTCAAAGTTGTACTCATGTTAACTTATTCTTTGATTAGACAGTTTCCAACTTAAATCATAATTTTCCCAATGTTAGACTTGTTGTCATATGCTGAGTTTCTGTATGGCTGCTTTGATTTTGAAATGTAATATTTGAAAACGGGAATCTTATCAGATACCACAGTCTTCAATCAATATATGCCTATTTTGTGATTTACAGGACTATGGTTTATCCAGAATCGACCTGTTTGCAGAGGTGAACGGCTTGGGAAGGATGTCAACTTATTGTGACGACACAGTAGAGCTCGGCTCCTATGGCATTCCACAGACCACTGGCTCCATTAAAGTTCATACTGGAGTGTAAGTTTAGCTGACACTTATGCTGAATGCTCTTTCCTGCCACTCATTTAAAGTAACAGAAAATGCAAGTAACTGGGAATGTTGCACTTTGGAAACATCCCAGTTATTTCTAATGCTAAATTACCTTGAGGCTACTTGTCAGGGTGACTGTTGAAGCATTGTGCAAACTTGTTTTTGGCATGTTGCATTTTTAAAAAGATAATCATTGTTGGCATTTTGGATTATTGTACTTTTAAAGCACACAAAGATGCAAACATTCTACAGACTGTACAGGAAAGGGTGTGTGTGCAGCATCTGTTGTGTATTTGTAAAGGAATGCAGGCTAGAACTTGCAGTTGTCACTATTTGACATAATTAAACTGCTTCTGAGGATTGATAGTCAGCACTTACATTTTTAAATTGGTTTATGGTGTAGAGAATGAAAATAATGTTATTTCTCCTTACATTATGTCAGGGTTAGGGCAGATTTGCATTACCAAACTACTGCAAAGGAAAAAGTCAATATGCGTATGTCTCATCTGCCATAACCATAATGGGCTAATGTGTTGTTTCCTCATCCTGTCTAACATGTTGTCTGTGTGTGTCTTTAGCTGGCTGGTATACAGCGATCCTGGATTTGGAGGTATTATAAGCGTGCTGGAGGAGGGGGAGTATCCCTGCCCAGAGAGCTGGGGTTTCCCTGAGCCTTTCATTGGGTCTCTCAGGCCCCTCAAAATGGTACAGTATATGCAAAATATGATATATTTTAGCATTACAGTGTGATTTTATCAATTGTGTCACTCTGACAAATGTGTCTTTTCAATGCAGGGAGCAATAAAGGTGGAACATCCATATGAAGTCAAGGTTTGTATATCTATCAATATTGACTGTTGATGGAAACTACATTTAGTTTTAGGTGTCAACACACTTTTGTAGAGTCTGGTTCAGAGGTAAGAGAAAGTTGAGGAAGGAAAAGTTGTTACAGATGAATCACAAGTTCAGCCCTGGCATATTTACTGTATCTGCTGTGATTCAGTATCTTGAGGATTTGGCTGTAATTCACACAGAACTGGGAAACAATGCAGCTGGTTCATGCAGGTTTATCACCTGCTGAGGAAATTATACAGAAACTGGCAGCAAGCTGGCATATGGTAGCAGTCTCTCAATTACTGTAGGACTCTCATTTATTTGTAAGTACCTCTTGATTCAGCCTAGAAAAAAAAAGCAGACTGAAGCAGTAATTTTACGTCATGTTCAAAATTGACATGGTGGTCAAACATAATGCTGGAGGAAACTGAGTCTTAGTCTTATGATGAACTTTTCACTGTGGGATTCCAACGTTCTTGTGTCAGGAGTTTGTAAGTTCATTAAATTAGCTAAAAAATGTTTGGCTTTAGTATATAATAGCCCTTTGGAGATCATGTCCAAACATCTTTTTACCTTGTGTCTCTGGTATGTTGACAGCTCTTAGCCCCTCGAGTCTTTACTTGTAATGTGTATACTCTATTGATGGACACGTGTGAGATATGTCAGGATTTATTGTACTTTGTGGAATGAGTGGCATTTTACCTCAGGGCGGGAATGGACCAGAAAACACATAAAAGGGCCACAAACCCATTTAAACAGCCCATTATGGTCCAATAATGCAATTATCAACATCATCATGTCTACATATTAACATGATATATAGACATTTACCTCAATTTTGCCACACTCTGCATTGCATAATTATGCTATTATATAATCATTATGTCAGTGGTATAAAATGATCTTCAAATGACAATAATATCGTTTATCGTGATTATTTCTGAGACAATATATCGTCCAATAAATATAGGGTTAGGGTTAGGGTTAGGGTTTTTGTGACAGGTCTACACACACACACACACACACACACACACACACACACACACACACACACACACACACCAGTAAGGCCTGTGTGTGCAACAGGGCCTCATCTTTAACTCCATCCTCTCTGTCTCATCCAGGCTTTAGTGTTTGAGAAGCCCAACTTTGATGGAGAGTGTATAGAGGTGAACAGTGACGTGTTCAACTTGACAGAGGAACAGGAAGAAGGAGAGGATGGGAATAAGAAAATACTATCCACCGTGGGGTCCCTCCAGATAGTCGGTGGTCTGTGAGTACCTGAGTTCATAGATGCAATTCATAGATTCAGCTGGTTGGATGATACTTAGTTGTATAAATATATAATAAGGAGGTAAAAGTGGGGAAAGTGAGGTTAAAATCCAGCATGCTCTGTTTTGTCCTTGTAGCTGGGTGGGTTATCAAGAAGAAGACTTTGAGGGCCAGCAGTACATCCTAGAGGAGGGGGAGTATCCTCACTGCAGTGACTGGGGAGGATCTGAGGATGGGTTCTTGTCTCTCCGGCCTCTTTGCACAGTAAGTCCTACTTCAAATATTCATCCTATATTCATCTCCAAGATCCTTGTTCAATCTTGCTTAAATCTTTCGTAATAAAGTCTGATTGCTGTGGTGTTTCTGCACGTCGGACCGCTTCTGTTGATTCTAAGTGAACTATAAACATAAAAGATTGAATTTCCTTTGTTTGCTTTTGCTGGAAAGCGAGAGCTGAAAAAAGGAGTGAACCGGGTTTTCACTTTCTAATTATTTCACCGTGTTATTATCTTCCCAAGGATTTCCTGTCCCCACACGTCAAATTGTTCACTGAGCGGCACTTTGATGCGCTGGGGCTCAGCATGGACTTGCTGGATCCCGTCCTCAACATGGAGGACACCAGCCATGGAATCAAAACCCAGTCCATTAATGTCATGGGTGGAGTGTAAGTGAGACTGTTACTATTTGAAAAAGACAACAACAAACAACTACAGAGAGATCTAGTTTTTCCTGTGAGCCCTTTAAAACCGTCGAGGGAGATCTTATGGTGCACGCCCTTTTAGTTTTGGGCGGGTGCTACTCACCTTACAAGCATGACTAAGTGTTCTGTCATTGCACAAACACATAAACACACACACACACACGCACACACACACACACTGCCCCAGAGGATACAATTATGCTATTAGCGAGTGTAATTAATCTGATTGTGTATTTGATTACAAAGGTTGTGAAAGGTTTCCATCTCTTGAGGCTGAGGATTTATATTGATATGGATGCACATTATTACAAACACCTTTCAAATGTCTTAGCAAAGAAAAGTGACAGAAAAAGCATACAGTAGGCAGTGGATTCAGTGTGGAAAGCCCACAGGTAAATTTCTCCCCAAACTGATGATAAAATATAGTAAAGTATCAAAATCTGTGAAAGAAAATGCTTTAAACAAATCAATGATTCATCTTGATTTAAAACATGGCTCACATGTTCAGTGAACAGATTTGAGTGAATCGGTTTAACTTTGAACACACCTTTATGTGATTGCTCCAATGTTTGCTTTACATCTGCCTCACCTGCTAAATCATTTTACAACCCCTTAAAAGCATGGACTCACTCTTTTTATGACAATGATAATGAGAGTATACAATTCAAGACAATAAAAGCAGTTTAATCAGGGAGACAATCTGGGCACCATTCCTCAAAGAGATCTTAAGGCTGATATGAATGTAAAAAATCCAATTAATAAATCTTATTAAGCTGAAGAGGTGTTTTTTCATTTAAATCTTCATTGTTTTTCCTCATTCTGAAGTCTAATCATCAACGCCAATGTCCTTTTCTTAGGTGACATTTGATATGAAATGTGTGATAATGTTAATAATGTTTAAGTTAGACTATAAAACTAAACTAACAGACGCAATTTAACTCACCAGTGGATTTGTGCAACTGTTCTTCTCACCTGATAAACATCGCTTCTAGCTTCTCTTGTGTTTATATGTATGATGTGTATGTTGTTTGCAAATGTAAATCTGCTGGTCTAATGCTGAAATGATGAATGACATTAACAATAGCCACTACTGCCTCATTTCAGTGTTAATATGAACATCTGAATAACATCTGCCTCAAAGTTTGCTTTCTTCTGCTTATTGAGAAACAGGGCCAAGATCAGTAAAAACTGTTACATTCTTAAGATTGTTAAGAGACACTGTTAGTTGTTTGTAATAAATGAGTTCTCTCTGTTTGGCAGGTGGGTGGCGTTTGAGAAGCCCCAATTCAGCGGAGAGGTCTATATCTTGGAGAAAGGCCTGTATGCAAATCCAGAGGACTGGGGAGCCCAGAACTTCAAGATAGCATCAATACAGCCCATCTTCTATGTAAGGAATTCTATCATGTCAAGCTTTTTAAACTGACTCTTAAGCCAGTTTCAGTTGTTGATCTCTCTTCCTGTCTGTTCTACAGGATACGCAGATGGGGACATCAAAATTCAAGGTATCTTCCTTTCTTTTCAGGCTTTATGTGAAACAGATTAACCCTTTGCTCATCTGCAATCTGAAGGACTGTTGAATCTCTAGTTGTATGTTCTGGCTGGGTCAGTAAGGCTGTTTGGATGTGTGTTCGTGTGCAGGTGCAGCTGTTTTCTGAGCCAGACTTCCAGGGAAAGCTGGTGGCTTTGGAGGACAGCGCAGAAACTCTGGATGAAGACTTCCTGCCCAGGTCCTGTAAGGTGCTAGCTGGCAGGTACAGTAGACACAACTGAACTTGAAATATCACATTATGTGTATAACAGATTGTGTCATGGCTGGCTGTTAATTCTAACTCAGCCAAATCCTCTTATTAAATGTCAAAAATCCTAAATCCTTATTAGAACAATGTTACATAAATAATGTGTGTGTGTGTGTGTGTGTGTGTGTGTGTGTGTGTGTGTGTGTGTGTGTGTGTGTGTGTGTGTGTGTGTTTATCTGTTAGCTGGGTGGTGTATGAAGGAGCTCAGTTCACAGAGAACATGTATGTGCTGGAGGAGGGAGAGTACCCCGACACAGAGGCCATGGGCTTCTTGTCCTCAGACTCTACCATCCGCTCCATACAGATTGCCGGACATGTGAGTGCTGTGAATATGTGTGTGTAGAAAAAAGAACATAAAAAGCTGTGTTTGTTCTATTTTATGATTGTTGGTGATTGAAAACGGGTTGATCGCCAAGTAGCTTCACACATACAAGATATTTGCCTTGGTGTTGTGGTGAACAAAATATAAAAATAGAAGGTAAAGAGAGAAATACTACTACCATGAAAGATAGGTGATATAACTGGCAATATAACTGTATAAATACAAGCATGCAATTAAAATGTGAACTATTGTAAATATAGTAAAAAATATATTATAAGTGATGAGAGCTATGGAATTGTACAAGATATATAAATGGTATATATATGATGTAATATGTACTTGTACAAGAATATAAATGGTACATGTCATCTGCAAATGTAAAATGATGTAAGTCATTCTGAATGAAATTATTGATTAAAGGTGCAGTGTGTAGAATTTAGTGACATCTAGCAAAACAGACTTGGCAGAAATTGAATATAATATTGATAAATATATTTTAATTAGTGTATAATTACTGAAAATAAGAGTAGTTGTGTTTTTGTTAGTTTAGAATGAGCGTTTATAGATATATGTAGATGCATAGGGAGTGGGTCCTCTTCCACAGAGCCCACCATGTTGCACCACCATGTTTTTACAGTAGCCCAGAATGGACAAACTAAACACTGACTTTAGAGAGGGCGAGTTTCATAGCCTCTGTAGTTCTCCTACACGCTTGAAATTTGGTGTAAAGGGGTATTCATTTAACTTGCAGCCTCACCACTATATGTTACTAAATCTCACATACTGGTCCATTCATTAACCCCTATGTTCTTATTGTGTAGGAGTTCTCTCTGCCCTCCATCGTCTTGTTCAGTAAGATGGGCTGCAGGGGTCGCAGAGTGGTGTTGACCAATGGAGCGGTGAACCTGCTGCAGGCCGGCCTGGATTCACACATACGCTCCCTGGTGGTGGAGGGAGGAATGTACGTCACCATGTTTAGTCTGACCCACAAGCAGAATAGAGTTACAACCTGCTATTAATCTAATATTAATGAACAGATGTTTCAACATAAAAATGCCAGACTTCAACACAATTTAAGTGATGTTTGAAGATTTGTTTTTTATTAGTTTTGTATGTAGTCACTCTAGTATTTTGAATTAGACTCAGCTAAGTAACACACACAATGCTGCTGTTCCATCTGTAACTCAAACTCCTCAGTTGTGTTTAAGAGAGGACTTTAACTAGAACCTAAACACACATTCAAATTTAATTATTCTTTAAATCATCTGTGTTGAGGTAATGCCAAAGTGACAGTGGCAAAACATTTATATTCCTGCAAAACGTTTGACAGGGAAGCATGAAATTCCCTTAAATGGTGTTAGCTTAGCTTTTAGAGCTGCAGTAAACATATCAGAGACGTGAGGAACCACAACAAGTCAATGAAACTGTAAATCAGGGAGTTCAGCTTGGAATATAAATATAGATTGTTCATTTGTCATTTGATTTAACCAAACTAAACTATAACAGAGCATAACTGGCTGCCTTCTGTCCAGGTGGGTGTTGTATGAAGGCAGTAACTACCGAGGTCGACAGGTACTGGTCCAGCCAAGCGAAGTGAGTGATTGGTACAAGTTCAGCGGCTGGCAGCGAATAGGATCCCTGCGTCCATTACTCCAGGTATGGATGAGATATAACAAACTACCCACACTTTGAAGTTTCTGGATTTTTTTTCTTCTTTTGTTGAACATTTGATTCCAACATTCATGCTAATAAATTCAGTCAGTCTTATAAAATAAACTTTAAATTGTTTCAACATGTATTTACAAGTCAAATCCATGTTTGTGTGTGTTTCTAATCAACAGAAAAAGATGTACTTCCGTCTGCGGAACAAGGAGACAGGATGTGTGATGTCACTGACAGGGACGCTGGAAGACATCAAACTGATGAGGGTCCAGGCCATGGAGGAGACAGGAGGGCTGGAGCAGGACTGGATCTATCGGGACGGACAGCTCACCTGCAAGGTACAATACTGTTACAACCCTGAGGATGTCTAGGGGGATACAGGGATTAACAATCAGGATAACCCGAGGGAAAAACAAAGAGGAGACCTGAAGAAAAAGTACAAAACTAGAGATTTATTCAACAACTTAGAAAAATATCATCTGAAACTCAGACATAATTAACAACCACACTAAAAATGAAGCCAAAAGTAACACACTCTGTAAATAGGAACATTATCGCAAACTCAAGCTCAAAGACACACAGCAACAGCCTCAACACTGCCGGATGGCCCGCTGGCACCGAGTCTAACTTTCCATGGAGTTTATATGCTAAGGGCGATGGCAATAGGGCACAGCTGTGTAGATCAGTGGAGGAAGGGGGAGGGCAGTGGAAAAGAAAACAGCACCAAAAACAAAAGCACTTACACCAACACCACACAAAACTACTGAAATAGTGGCATCTTGCATCTAAATTTGTCTTTTTATAGCTTCACATAATGCAAAAAATGGGCGTCAAAATTGTGCAAACAGCTCCCGCAGTGTAGTCACAACTGCAGTGTTAGGACTGAGTGAAAAGAGCAATAATAAAACTTGGGTTTCTGCAGTGATGAGAGATCATTTTGCACATATGGACCTGAAAATTTGAATTCAAAAAGTGTGATTATTTGGTGAGAAAACTGCTGTCATTTCCCTGTAGGAACTATTACAGTAGTGTGACAGCTTACAATACACACTAAAAGCTAGGTGAGCATTCCTGTGGAAGCCCAGTACTTAAGTTAGATGATGTTTTGACCTATCACAAGGCCGTGCCATCATAAATCTAGCATTCCCTACAACAGGCGACGACAGAGACTCTCTGGCGCTGTTGTTTTGTCCGAGTTGACTCTCTACATGAGAACAAGGATGTGATCGGGACAATAATCCAAAGCAGGAAATAACACACTCCCAACAGACTTCAATCAGTCCACACATGATCTGTGCTGCAGACTGTTTGTTCAGTCCTGATTGGTGTCTGTTAGCAGATAATCTCTAGACTTGTCAACAGATTGCAGTTTGGCTGAAAATGTAGCAATGGAACAAGAGCAAAATTTTAGCACAGCCACAAGAAGATTGTGACTGGCTTAAAAAAAAAACTTACGTACATATATCCAGTACAAGTATATATATGAGTGTTTTATAGGTTTGAGTTTTTCACATACAAAACAGAGCAAGAAAATTATGATTACAACTACAGTAAAACAGCTTATACATGCTAATGCTTCTCCATCTCTCTCCATCTCTCTCCACCACGTCCTTCCTGTCTCCAGATGGTGGAAGACTGTTGCTTGGGAACCACAGGCAATGTGGTGATGGCAGGCAGCCGGCTTTGTGTTACCCAAGAGCGAGGCAAAGACAACCAGCTGTGGAACATCACCCCAGATGGACTGGTGCACTGCCACCTCAAACCCGACCTGGTCCTGGAGGTCAAAGGTCAGATAGTTCTGTCTTTATCTACACACACATATTCTTGTCTAGTTACTTTTAATGGAGTAAACTGAAAAGGTGTGGTGCTGCCTCAGCTGAGTGATTGAGATTCAGCCCTGATACAACTACGCCACCTCCTGGTTTATTAGGGATGTGCAGTTTGTGCTGTTCAATCATTCCAATTCTTTTTTTTTAACCCCAAAACACGTGTACATTTTTATAATTCACTATATTTGTCTTATGTGTGCCACATGTGAGCAAAATATCACTTTTCAATTTGTCACTTTAACAATTGTTTTTAAGCATGTACTGTCTTTGTTTCACAGGTGGTCATCAGTACGATAAGACCCAGGTGATCCTCAATACTTTTGATGAGAGGAAACTGAACCAAAGATGGACATTGGAGATCCTGTGATGTGACAAGCCTTCACAGTCCTCTGCTGCAGCTCTGCAATGAGACTGAGTCCTGTGACGCAGCTCCACTGTGGAACCCACACCACTAAATACAGGGCTCTGAAGGGGATTTGGTGCGAGCGCTGCACTCTTTAGTAGTATTTTGACCCACTTTTGTTGAGGAGGGTAAACATTGACTGGACCAACATTATAACCAAACTTTGAAAAACATGCACTCTCTTTCTGTTATTCTGAATGAATAAATGTAAAAATATTGCTTATTTTTAACCACTTGATTTTCAAACACTGTATACCAAAGACTCCATGCACCCTTCTCATGTATTCACTGCATGTAGTATGAGAGTCCAGCCCTGTTTCAATGCTGCAAACCTCTTTTTACTTTTTTGGTACTTTCTACTACATGGTGTCAGTGTGTTTTCTGATCACACTGTCGGTAAATATGAATGTACACTGTATACTGAAGACTGTAACATGAAGTCTGATGTCCCTACACTCCAAACATGTATTTGTAATTACTGTAGATCAGAAATGATCTATTTTGCTTAAACTGTACTTTACTGTGTTAGGTTGTACATAAGCATCAAGTGTATAGATTTGAGTTTTAAATGTCAAAGTACAACAACAAAAAAGAACGATGCTGCCCGTTGTAAATATGTGAATGTAAAAGAGAAAACTGTTACACGTGAAATAAAATTTTTCTTTCTTGTACCTTTTTTTTTTTTTTACTCCTTCATGCATGGTGTCCACTACAGTGGACAGACGTTTTGAACCATTTAAGTTGTAGTACCATGTCCCAAACCCCATAGTGTTGTCTACAATTCCATCTGAATATCATTTTTGGTTCTTTCTCTCATTTTGGAATATTGCATCATAAATTAAAAATGGCGAAGGGGAGAGGAGATACACCAATTAACTCAGTAATACCTGTTAAATCCTTTTACTCAAAGTAAGGCTATAGCCTTACTTAGATGTAGGGGCTGTAGTAAGGCTATAACCTTACTTAAATGTAAACTAATCAGTTGTGATTTGATGAGTCATCCACACATTGATCTGATCAAGTTAAGGCTTACTTAAATGTAAGGGCTGTAGTAAGGCTATAGCCTTACATATATGTAGACTAATCACTTGTTGTGATTTTATGAGTCATCCACACATTGATCTCATCAAGATAAGGCTATAGCCTTACTTAAAATTTTAGAGGCCCCCCCAGGTTACCCCCAGGTTAGCCAGTTCATTAATGCACCCCTGGCCATGCCATTGTTAATTGAATAAAATGAGTTTAGTTTCGAAACATTATATGACATACCTTTCAAATGTCCTCTCTATTGTTGTTGTTATTCAATGTTACTATGTATATTCATACCATTTGATCTTAGTAAATGTTAATATCTTAATAAAACATGTTTTGTTAAAACTGCTGGATAAGGATAAATGTAGATACAGTAAGATTATTATACATGTTGGTGGAAATGACACCCGACTACGGCAGTCGGAGGTCACAAAAGTTAATGTTGCATCGGTATGTACATTCGCCAAAACAATGTCGGACTCCGTAGTTTTCTCTGGGCCCCTGCCTAATTTGATTAGTGATGACATGTATAGCCGCATGTCGTCATTTAACCGCTGGTTGTCGAGGTGGTGTCCAGATAATAATGTGGGCTTCATTGAAAATTGGCAGACTTTCTGGGGAAGACCTGGTCTGATTAGGAGAGACGGCATACATCCCACTTTGGATGGAGCTGCTCTCTTATCTAGCAACATGGCCGAATTTATTGACCCAAAACCATGACAACTCAGAGTCCAGACTAGGAGACAGAGCTGCAGTCTTACACGCTCCTCTGCGCTTCCATTAAAGCAGTTACCCACCCAATTACATATAGAAACTGTGTCTGTCCCCCGACCACCTAAACCAGTTAACTCAGCTTCAAATAGAGGAGCTATTCATAAAAATCTGATTAAAATTAATACCACTTCAGTAATGGATCAAAATAAGAGAGTTAAATGTGGACTCTTAAACACTAGATCCCTCTCCTCTAAAGGTGTATTAATCAATGACATAATATCAGATCATCATATTGACTTATTCTGTCTCACTGAAACTTGGCTGCGCCAGGATGAATACACCAGCCTAAATGAATCCACACCCCCTAGTCATATTAATACTCACATTCCTCGAGATACCGGCCGAGGAGGTGGAGTTGCAGCCATTTTTAACTCAGACTTAATAATCAACCCCAGACCTAAACTTAGTTACAAATCATTCGAAAGTCTTGTTCTCAGTCTTTCTCATCCAGCCTGGAAAACTCTACAGCCAGTTTCATTTGTTGTAATATACCGTCCTCCTGGCCCGTATGCCCAATTTTTATCTGACTTTTCAGAGTTTTTATCAAATTTGGTCCTGAGTACTGATAAAGTACTTATAGTAGGTGACTTTAACATTCATGTGGATGTTGATAATGACAGCCTTAACACTGCATTTATTGCTTTATTGGATTCAATTGGCTTCTCTCAAAATGTAAATGAACCCACTCACTGTTATAACCACACCCTTGACCTTGTTTTGACATATGGTATTGAAGTTGAACATTTAATAGTTTTCCCTCATAATCCTTCTTTATCTGACCATTATTTAATAACGTTTGAATTCCTATTACTGGACTATACGCCGTTAGACAAACATGTTCTTACTAGATGTCTGTCTGATGGTGTTGTGACTAAATTTAAAGAAATAATTCCATCAGTACTGAACTCAATACCATGTCTCAATACAACCGAGATGACTTATTCTGACTTTAGTCCCCCCCAGATTGACTGTGTTGTGGATAGTGCTGCAGACTCACTGAGAAAAACTCTGAACTCCATCGCCCCTCTAAAAAAGAAGGTAATTAAACAACAGAGAACAGCTCCATGGTACAATTCCCAAACCAGACAATTAAAACAAACTTCACGAAAATTAGAAAGACTATGGCGTTCTACTAAATCAGAAGAATCTCACTTAGCCTGGCAAAACAGTCTTAAAGCATATAAGAAGGCCCTCCGTAACGCCAGAGTCGCCTACTACTCATCACTGATAGAGGAGAATAAAAACAGTCCAAGGTTTCTTTTCAATACTTTGGCTAAACTGACAAAGAGCCACAATACTACTGATCCATGTATTCCTTTAACTCTCAGTAGTGATGACTTCATGAGTTTCTTTAATGATAAAATTGTAACCATTAGGGACAAAATCAATCACCTCTTGCCCTCAATAAACTCTGATTCATCTTCTAACACAGAATACCTAGACATCGCTGTTAAACCTGATACCTTAGACTGCTTCTCTCCAGTCAACCTTACAGAATTAACTTCAATGATTACTTCATCGAAACCATCAACTTGTCTCTTAGACCCGATTCCAACTAGGCTGCTCAAGGAAGTATTCCCCTCAGTTAGCACTTCCTTGTTAGATATGATTAATCTGTCTTTGGTGACAGGTTATGTACCACAGTCCTTTAAGGTAGCTGTAATTAAACCACTTCTTAAAAAGCCTACTCTTGATTCAGAGGTTCTAGCCAACTACAGGCCGATATCAAACCTTCCCTTTCTCTCTAAGATCCTTGAGAAAGCAGTTGCTAATCAGCTGTGTAACTTTCTCCATAGTAACAGTTTATTTGAGAATTTTCAGTCTGGATTTAGAGCTCATCATAGCACAGAGACTGCACTGGTGAAAGTTACTAATGACCTTTTAACCTCATCAGACAATGGACTTCTCTCTGTCCTCATCCTGTTAGACCTCAGTGCTGCCTTTGATACTATTGACCATCAAATCCTGCTGCAGAGACTTGAACATTTAATTGGCATTAAAGAAACCGCATTGAAATGGTTTAAATCATATCTATCTGATAGATTTCAGTTTGTAAATGTTCATGATAAATCCTCCATGCAAACAAAAGTTAGATATGGTGTTCCTCAAGGCTCAGTGCTTGGACCAATACTATTCTCCTTATATATGCTTCCTTTAGGAAACATTATCCGGAATCACTCAATAAATTTTCATTGCTATGCAGATGATACTCAATTATACCTATCAATAAAGCCTAATGAAACTAACCAATTATCTAAACTACAAAAATGCATTAAGGACATAAAAGCCTGGATGACCTGCAACTTCCTGTTATTAAACTCAGAAAAAACTGAAGTTATTGTGCTTGGCCCTAAACACCTTAGAAATTCACTATCAAACGACATAATTACTCTGGATGGCATTACTCTGGCCTCCAGCTCCACTGTAAGGAACCTAGGAGTTATCTTTGATCAGGATCTGTCCTTTAATTCCCATATAAAACAAATTTCAAGGACTGCTTTCTTTCATCTGCGTAATATTGCAAAAATTAGACATATCCTGTCTCAAAATGATGCTGAAAAACTAGTCCATGCATTTGTTACTTCTAGGCTGGACTACTGCAATTCATTATTATCAGGCTGTCCTAATAAGTCTCTAAAGACTCTCCAGCTGGTCCAGAATGCAGCTGCCCGTGTTCTGACAAAAACTAGAAAGAGAGATCATATTACTCCCATCTTGGCTTCACTGCATTGGCTTCCCGTAAAATTCAGAATAGAATTCAAAATCCTCCTCCTCACCTTCAAAGCTCTTAATGGTCAGGCTCCATCATATCTTAAAGAACTGATAGTACCTTATGTACCTACTAGAAGACTGCGCTCCCAGCATGCAGGTCTACTTGTGGTTCCTAATATCTCTAAAAGTAGAACAGGAGGTAGAGCCTTCAGCTATCAGGCTCCTCTCCTGTGGAACCATCTTCCAGATTTGGTCCGGGGGGCAGACACCCTCCCTACATTTAAGAGTAGGCTAAAAACTTTCCTTTTTGATAAAGCTTATAGTTAGGGCTCTTTGAGCTCTTAACTTATGCTGCCATAGGCTTAGATTGCCGGGGGACCCCCACCCCCATGATGCACCGGGCCTCTCTCTCCTCCTCCTCCCTCTCTCTCTCTCTACCTATCTATATCCATTAACACTCATGTTCTATTAATGCATTCAATAACCTAAACTTCTTCCCCGGAAGTTGTCTTTCTGGTTTCTGGTTTCTGGCTCTGCTTTCTCGTCCTACAGGTAATCTGGGCCTGTAGACGACCGGATGACGGATTCCAGTCCCGGACCATCTGGCTCCATTGTTGATTTTCATTGTGCCTCTCTCCTCTATCCTTCCTTTCTCTCCTCTCAACCCCAACCGGTCGAGGCAGATGTCCGCCCACTTCTGAGTCTGGTTCTGCCTGAGGTTTCTTCCTGTTAAAAGGGAGTTTTTTCTCGCCACTGTTGCTCATGTGGGAATGTTGGGTCTCTTTAAAGTTAAAACCTGAAGAGTTTGGTTTAGAACCTGCTCTATGTGTAAAGTGCCTTGAGATAACTTTGTTGTGATTTGGCGCTATACAAATAAAGATTGATTGATTGATTTTTACCTCCATTAATTTCCATTGAATCACTTTTCATACCGTTGATGCATGGTGTCGACTACAGTGGACACATGGCTAACTCCCTCAAAATACGGTATAATACATGATTTTTCACTTGTTTAAGAGTAAAAACAAACAATTAAAAAAATTATTACTCAGTTAATTAAGAATTCATGCATGAAAAGGTTGATAAAACCACTTGCCATTGTTTTTTGCTTGTAATTGCTGTCACCACATGCTTTGTTGTGGTGACAGCAATTACAAGCAATGACGTGTGGTTTGTGGCCTATTTGTGGCATTAAGCATTTGGTGTGATCAGCTGGTGCAATGAAATACACACTTTATATTTTGATTATTAGGCGGAAAATAAGATGATTGGCTGCCACTACTTTGTAAAATTCAGACAAAATGTGCACAAACCAAAAGCTGTTTCTAGTCTCCAACATCTAAGGTGCATAATGAGAGACAATTGGTATACATGTATGACACATTTCACAACATCACAACAAACTGTGGCTTTAGAAATAACTAGAGTTGCTACAACACCTCTCATAGCAAATTTCCATGCAAATTTGAGCAACAACAATGACAAAGTGTATTTCAGGGTGTTTATGCTGAACTGTATTATTCTGCATTCTGCATGGTGTTTTTGTTATTTTGTCCACCCCCTGTATTGTGTTTTTATTATATTAAGATAATGGTCACAGAGCTGCACAAACACTGCACTAACTTGTCAGGCTTAATCTTAAATGTCAGCAATATGACACCAAGCAGAGGTAGCAGCCACTTCTACTAAAGGCTATCATCCATCATCAGCTGTACACACACACACACACACAATGTATCAAACACTGACAATACAAGGATCAGCTCATCTTTCACACACACACACACACACACACACACACACACACACGATGAGCAAGTAACTCTTTTACCACAGGCATTTGTGTGTACACCTTACCACGAGAAAGAAGGAACAAAATATCAATATCAAGCAAAGAGAAGATCCAGGTAACTTTTGAAATGTGGAACAGTAAAGTTTGCCACAAAAGCTACAAATAATAAAAATGCTAATAATTAATTTAGTCATTGTACAGTGTGTGTAGTCATTTTGAGATCAACTGAGGTCAAGTTCCTATTCTGAGCTGCAGACGTCAAGTGAAATTGTGAAATGATCTGATGAGAGAGAATTCATGTTCACCTTTCTGGTAACATTTTACTTTAAGTGCCCATAATTAACATTTATATGCAGTACACATACATGTAATAAATGGTTTATGACACACTATAAAGTTTTTAGTATATATAAATATTTTGTATTTGTCAACTACTATGACTCATCATGTGAGCATCTACAAGTAAACACTGGTATCTAAACAGATTATGAATGGCTTAATGACAGTAATATACAGCTGTAATAACATAAAGTTCTTCTTAGGAAAATGTTTAACTGTTGTCAAATACCGTACACTAATAAGCACTTATATATCTACAACTACATTATAATGTGTTATAAACTGTTTACTAAATGTAATATCATAAATTGTATATGTAAAAATGATAATCAGTTAGTTGTTGGTGTTTTGAGACTTTTATTCAAGCCAATGTAAAAATGGCAATCATTTTAAATCATACAACAGCAGCTGTAGTGCTTTCATGTACATTTTAAGCAGCTTAATATACAGTGAAGCTGTACAACCCACACACAAGAGAAACAGAAGCTTGTTTATGTGCCTTCTCTACAGACGTGGATAAATTAAGCTGACACCTTTCATCCAAATGATCTCCTTTTACTTTTTTACAGACACTTTGTTACACATGATAATACAGAAAAGTTTCCTGAGAGTCGGTGCTATAAGTCCTCTTCCCCCTTGTTGATCTGGACCACAGTCTTTCCTCGGGCGTGACCCTTCTCCAACTTCTCAAAGGCCTTAGGAACCTGTGAGAAGCTGAAGGTCTCCTCCACCACTGCGTGGATCTGACAGAGAGCAGATAGAAGAAGACTGAGCACAGGGACTCATCTCTCAACTCAACTCAACTGAACTTTATATAGCACTTTAAAACAACCACAGCTGAAACAGAGTGCTGTAGATAAATACATAAAACAACACAGGAACATAAAACAGGACAGGAAGCTTTGTTTCACAACTATTAAAATGATAAGATCAACTGTTTAAGGCTTAACTATTTGTGCATGAACTCTATGAACAGAATCTTTTCTAAATGATTTTAAATGGAGCTTTTCCCAACAGCACTTTTCTATATTCTTTATTTTAAACCATGTTTGTGCAAGCTAATGCTGGGTGTTCTCTGCATATAAGGCACGATAAGCCTCAACTGAACTACAAGATCACCATCTTTTCATTTGTGGAGATGTCAAATGCATTCAATGATTTATGATGTATGCGACTCATTCATTTCAAGTCATGTACCTCTAATAATTACTATTTTTCACAATTCATTAGACTGAAATGTGCATAATTCTGGTTTAAAAAAAAACTAATGTGCACACAATGCTTTGAAAATTGGAGGAACAGTTCAGGGGGTAGAAATGGTACCATACCTGTCCTGCATCTACTATTTCCCTTATTTCATCCAGTGCTGGACCACTAGGTGCAAAGAATCCCCAGCGGTAGTGCACTCCTTTAACAAGGTGCTGCAAGACAACAACAAAAAGAGAAATGGCATGAAGACAACTTGTGAAACTTCACTTTTAAAGATGTTAACATGAGATTGCAAGATAGAGTTGAGGAAGTGGATAAGAAAGCTAGAAGACAGGTGTGTGGAGCCCATCACATATGAAAAATCTAAATATGTAATGTTAAATATTCCAGTTGTTCTGGCTTACTTCCTCACAACATTCTACCTGACTTTGTGCCTCTGCTGTGCTAGTTCCTGCCATAAAAGATAAATCAAAAGTAATGTTAACTGCCTGTAGCTAGAGCTAGAGCTAGAGCTAGAGCTAGAGCTAGAGCTAGAGCTATAGCGTGAATTCTTATGGACTGTTTAGAAATATCTTCATAAATGTTAATCAACGGGGTTATGTAATATTTCAGATATGTAATAATACATTAGTTGAGTTCATAAGCAATAAAATTAAAAGATGTTGCTGCTACAGCCTTACTTGGTCTGATATGACCATTAATACTACTAATATTAGCTAATAATAAATTGAGTTAGTGTTTTGACTTCACGTCTCCTCTCTGCTTGTTCTACTGTTTTACTACATTTTAGCAATCAGTATGTAATATTCAGCTGTTTAGCTAAAGCTACATTAAAAGGCTAATTGATTTGGGTGTTGCAATTGTTTCTTAGACTCACTTCAGACTTTCATTACATGAATGTGAAGAGTAGCCACAAATCTACTCAGGATTTCTGCATATTTGTATGACCGTCAGGCCACGCTAGTTACATGGGGTCAAGCTATATTGGCCTATTTCCATGTCAGTAATTGGGGTCAGGGTTGAACATTATCTACATTCTTGTTTGACTTGTATGTGGATGCTTGTCTGAACAGCTTTTCTACTCCCAGTATGGCACGGACTTTGACATCAGATATAAAGCTAAAAAAAAAAGAAGCAACATTAGCATCATTATTAATGTCAGTAGTGAAAGGTCAGTAGTGAAAGGTCATGCATTCACTGGTGATGAGCAACTTTTTGGAATAAATTAGTGCATTGAAGTGGCGATTCATTATTTGAATGATCAAGTATATGTAAGCTCACACATATTTTCTTTTTTACAACATGTATATATAGTAAACAACACAATTTAAAATCACCCTGGATGCACAGAATCACTCATTTTATATCCTTTGTACATATATACAAATGTCATTATTCAACACAGACTTATATCCAAAGGGTCTCATGTGTGTCAAGTGTCTGTATGGAGCAGCCCATTTTCCCTTACACCTTTAACAGCAGGATGCAACGCATAACAAAAGCAGAAATGAGTTGACTCTGTCTTTTGTTATGTTTGACTATATGTGTGTGTGTGTGTGTGTGTGTGTGTGTGTGTGTGTGTGTGTGTGTGTGTGTGTGTGTGTAGGGATTTTCAATATAAAAGAGTTACTTAACGTGTTTCCTTCAGGCCCATTTGGAAATGGGGGCACCGTGACAATCAAGCCAGCTGTCGGCGCTATGGTTTTCCTTTTACCAACAATGTACACAGTGTGTGTGTGTGTGTGTGTGTGTGTGTGTGTGTGTGTGTGTGTTTCAAGGAGGTATGAAACCTGGGAGGTGCACACTCTCACTTTTACTTTGAGGTGTCAACGTTCTCCTGTCTCCTGTCTGTGCACAACGAATTTTGGGTGGATTCTCTAACCTACACCTAGTCAACGTTAACAATCCATCAGCAACTGTAAAAAAAAAAACACCTATGTTGTGTCAGTCTAAATAAACTGTCTCAGATTATGGTTCTGATTGGAGGATGTGTGTGCTAATGAGGGTCTTTTTTTGTCATTTTGTCATTTGTCATTTGTGTGACCATAAAAAAAAACTGACCACACTTCTATTGAAGGGAATTCAAGTGAATGTAAACTATGGGTTAGTGGGCCATTTATTTGAATGGAAATATAAATAGAACACTTATCTAAGGTGCCATGAAGGTGTCAGACTATATGACACACTATCCTATTTGGTTACACAAGAAGCAGGAAAGGGCTTGACTGGACTGGTAGCAGAGAGAAAAGGAACTGGAGACTTTGTGTTTGCTTGGAGGGAAGTGAGGAAATCGAAAAACTAGTGCAGGAGTATTATGTACTGCGCAAATACGCACCTAATACATTTTTAGCCTATATTCACAGACAGTCTGTTTCATGTCATACTTCTGATTGTCTATTCACCTGCTTTAACCACTTGGTTTAACAGTCACGTAGCTCTATATTTAGCAAGAAAAGGGAAAGTTAGTCAGGGGATGCAAGGGGTACTCGGAATTTTCATTAGCAATTTAACTAAAGAAATGAACTAAATGACAGTTAGCGACGAGGAAGTCAGACACAAAACTCCATTCTACTGTACAAAGTGTCATTAAATTGCTTTATAATATTTACTTTGTCCACTATTTTAGTTTAGCATGTTAGCATGCTAGCAACATTAGCTAATTACCACTAACCAAAAAGCTCTGCTGAGGTTGATTGAAATGTCACTAATTTTGTAGATATTTGGTCATAAACCAATTTTGAGGATCACCCCAGTCATTGGGACACCTGCTGGACAGCCCAATAAACATTTCCATCCTTTGAACCATGCCATTTGTGAAAAATTAAAGCACCCAACTATTTAGAAAATTACTTTATAAAAATTGATCTATATATTTGTGATTGATTGGGAAAGATTTACACTTCTGGTTCATGAGCCAAATATGGTCATTATTGCATCCCTTACTGTCTGGGATAATAATTGACCTGAAGTCAGGCAACAAGCCAAAATGCATAAGTCCATTAAAAGCTTTTACTCTCAACAACTGCTGTTGTTGAATTACACTTCAACAACAGCAGATGGACTTGAGGCTTCAGGTAGGGTATGGAGGGTGGAAAGAGACTAATTGCTGGGGTTGGTGTTTTTATAGGATTTATAGACAAAAGAAAATCACAGAACACCAATTGTAAATGTTAAAGTTTCAAAAGAATTAATTGATACCTGATTCTCCATACAGCAATGATTAGCTATTTAACAAGCTGCTATTGATTCCAATTGTATTACTTTTGGTTCTTGAAAAACTTGGCAGAAAGATATTGTTTTGATTTTTTATGGTTTTAAACCAGTTTCCTTTTCATCTGCCAGTGGCTATAATTCATTTTGAAGAGTCCAAGTATGAGCCTATGGAAACTTTTGAAACTTTCTTGTGATCACACAGTAACAACTTTCATATGCATTTCCCATATTACTTCCACAGGATGTCAGTTGAATGACAGTTTCCTTGTTACCTAGAAAATGTGACTGAAGTCATTTCCAGGTGTTCTTATGTGTCTCATTTACGACTGTTGTGTACTTGTTGGTCAATGATGAGTTAAACTCCCAAACATTACAGAACTGTGACATCAAGTGTTCTTTAGAACGTCTGAACACCTATTATACCTATACTTTATTATTATACTATACATCTGGAAAGTCTGGTTGACTACATTGCCAGACCAACACTAATAAAAATATATATTGTATCAATTTGACCTACTGCAAAAATACTTCCACTGCGAAACCATGAGTTTCTTCTGGTGGATTGTGTGGTTCAAGACTAGAATGGAAAGAGGCAATGAGAGACACACGCTAGCATGCCACACCACAAATGCACTAGGGTGCAGGGTGCAAGCTCTGCATCAGACTTCACCACAGTGGTACAGACAGGATGCTTCTTACAATGAATGTACCGAGCTCTTCCACTTGTTCGTAAAGACCCTAGGGCCTAGGCCAAAATAAGCACCGGCTGTAGATAACTCTCTAATTACCTTTTTATTATTAGTTTAATGAAGAATTTAGTTCATTAGGTTATTTATGAGCATGGAGATGAGGAATGCAGTACATCAGTTAAATAAATTACATTGCTCAAGACATAATAACATTAACATGTAAATACCATAAATACCATCATAAGAATAAAGTTTTACGTTACTGTAGTGGACCTGCACAATCACAATCTGGTCATAATTCTGGCATTCACTGAAAATGCAACATTTAGTAGTCCTCTGACTGCTTTGTTGTTTAGTTAGGTGATTTATTGTAAGTTTTGAACAATAAGGATAAAGT
Source organism: Scomber japonicus (assembly GCF_027409825.1). Classification (NCBI taxonomy): domain Eukaryota; kingdom Metazoa; phylum Chordata; class Actinopteri; order Scombriformes; family Scombridae; genus Scomber; species Scomber japonicus. The sequence goes on along the minus strand of NC_070593.1, from coordinate 25,451,160 downwards.
ATATAGGCAGTTTTTCATGGTTTGGATAGGACACATAGCTCATTCTAAAGTAAATTTAAATGCTACAGCATACCTCTTTTTTTAACAGGCTCCTTGATAAATTTCAATTGGGTGGTTAGGGTGGGTTATAGCACTGAGGCAGTACTTTTGAATGATATTCCTTTAGTAGCTGCCAATGACCAAACATCTGTTTTATTGTTTTAGATCCTATTACAGCTTTTGATTCAGACAACAGTGATTTTAATTGAATGTCGACATATCATGTACAGTTTTAGATTGGTTTTATTCTTATCCTTCAAATAGGAAATTCAGTGTGGCCATCGGTGACTTGAAATCCTCCACCTCTCAGCTACTGAAGGAGTATTGACTGTGCTCCTCCTCCTTGTTGCTGTCAGAAGTCTTACAGGACAGTGTCTATTGCTGGTATCTACTGCTGCATTGGCCCAGGGAAAGTGCACAACTGGAAGCTGAGCAGTACTACACTGTCTGTGTGTTCGAGGCCATTTATTATTCTCCCTTTAGGTTAAATCTTTCAGAGGTACCAGATCAGTCTCCCTCTTTATGCAGATGACTCCCTGATCTATTTCTCTTTTGAGTTCAACAACAAAACATAAAAAATACAACCGTCTCACAGCGGTTAAAAATTAGCTCTCTCAAAACTTTCTTCTGTTAAACTCAGATAAATCAGAAGCCAGTATCATAGGTCCAGACTCCTCCAGCAAGCACTATTCTCCTCACCTATTATTCATGCACTATTCTCCTGTTATCTTTGACAACAAACTTATCTTTGGCCAACGGATGATGTCACTTGTTTCTGCACCTTCAAAATATCTGATTGTTTCTATCCACTAAGAACCCGGAAACAGTCATTCAGACTTTCATCACATTCTGCTTGGATTACTGTGATCAATGCAACCTCTCTAAACATCATCCATAAAAGAGTCCACTAGATGCTTATTTTAGCATCCCTACACTGGTTACCTGATTTTAAAATTCCATTGATAACTTTTGAAACACAGTTTACAAAATTTTGTTGAGAGCCTGAAACCAGAAATGTGGAGGCTATTATGACATCACATTAATGCAAATAGGAGTGAGATGCTCAAAAAATATAACTGGTTGCAACAATGGCAGATGTCCGCCCACTTCTGAGTCTGGTTCTGCCTGAGGTTTCTTCCTGGTAAAAGGGATTTTTTTCTTGCCACTGTTGCTCATGTGGGAATGTTGGGTCTCTTTAAAGTTAAAACCTGAAGAATTCGGTTTAGAACCTGCTCTATGTGTAAAGTGCCTTGAGATATCTTTGTTGTGATTTGGCGCTATACAAATAAAGATTGATTGATTGATTGATTGATTGTCCACATACTTTTGGCCATATAGCTGGATTGATATTGAGGTTTGCATGCAAAAAGTTCCCCCTTTTCATTGTTTGTCTGTGAATTTTATTCCTGGCATGGTGGACTAAAGAGGTACAAACCCGAAATATGAGATCACACCATTCTTATAATACTTCTACAAACTAATTGAGATTAGTTACAAACTAATAAAAGCAGCAATGAACACTACTTGTGCATCCTTTTTGGATTTTCACAATAAAATTATGTGGAAAATAATCACCTTGAGGGCTTTAGTGGTCATGGTGGCAGCAGTCTGCAGCATGCCGTCAGCAATACCCAGCAGATCAGTGTTCTGGAGGAAGGGTGTCACAAGGGTGACATACTTGGCGCCGCACCAAGGCTTAAGCAGACCCAGTGCCCATTGTTCCGTGTCCCCCCCGACATTATCCAGGATCAGGTCAAATCTTCAGGTTGGAGAGCGGTAGGGTTGGAGAAAAGAAGAGACACCAGCAAAGATATATAAGTGTTGGAGATAAGTGGGTGTGAAAGACAATGTAAAGGAGAGGGAGAATAAGAAGGTGTGGGAAAGATGATTGGACAGTGGACAGAAATGGAAGAAAGAGATCAAATCTGAGGGCAATGAAGTTCGTTGGATAATTAAAGGGCTCAGATTTCCCACACTAATGAGCATACCGCAGCTACAGTGACTGGGTTGCCATGGTAACACGGGCAAGTCTGATGTACACACACTCACCATCTCCAATTAAAAAGTGATATGAATGGAAAAACAAGTGTAAGTGTCTGTGTGTTTGTGAAACTTCTCTCACTTCTCCAAGGCACTGAGAGGCTGCTCAACAGGTCCGGCAGTGTAGTCCACCACATGGTCAGCCCCCAGCCCCTTTACGAAGTCCTCGGCATTCTGGGAGCACGTAACAGTCACATGGGCCCCCCACGCCTTCAGCATCTGGACACACAAGTTCTATCAGTCCTATCTTCAAAAAGACAAGTCCTTTTTGTAATATTTATGTCATAACTACGAATAAATATATGTTCGGGTTACTGTATTGAGCAGAATGTTACGCAGTGTTTTGAGAAGCATGGAGGATGTATAATTAATAAGGTCAAATGTTGCATCTGTAATGTGAGCTGCAGTATTCAGGTCACCACGCTATGTGCACGGCCCAAGCGTGAAACCAGACAGCACAAATAGGCTTTATTTCCTGATCAGTGTTGATTAATTTCACACTGTTATCATTCTGTGTATTTTTGCATGTGTAGATAACAGTGGGGAACATTTTTTTGTGTTGAGAGAAGCCTGATGAACTTTATAAAAAAAAAAATCAGCTTGTGAATCATCATCCACCTCTTCATCCGTACCTGTATGGCGAATGTTCCCACTCCCCCGGATCCTCCGAGGATCAGAATCCTGTGAGAAAGAAGGAGAGGAAACGACACATTTCAACAATGGCGCCCGCTCTGCTTTCCACACCACCGCTTGCACAGACTCTCCCTCATTAGGATTCATGTCAAATGCACTTCAGGCTTTAGCGTGTCAAGTTCACTGCCGTGCAAAAAAAAAAGGAGCGTCTGAGCCTCTGCCAGAGAAGTAGAACGCAACGCCCCAAAAGCTCATTATAGAGCGGGCTAAGAGGGACTAAGCTTAGAGGGAGCGGCGAGTGGAATAATTGGCTAGATCAAAGAAGAGGATCTTTAGGTTGGACAGGGAGTGGAAATCGTGTGTGTGTGTATGTGTGTGTTCCCTCACCGCTTCTTTGCGCAGTTGTCTTTCGTGAGCCCCCCGGTGTTGACGAGGGCCGACCAGGCAGTGGTCGCCACGTAAGGAATGGCTGCGGCCTCCGTGTGACTCAGCGACTTTGGTTTGTGAGATATCTGTGATCAAAAGTTGCTGAGTCATTCTAAAAACACATTTGAATGTCAGAATAACTGTGTCACATCTTTACAGTTAAATGAGATATGCTTTAATCATTTGCATGCTTCAATGAGAGGCAGCCTGTTTTTTTAATCATAGAAGGAAGAAAAAATAACATGGTTGATAAGCTCATGTTGAAGCTGATGCAGTGTGCAGCTGATAGAAACTACACCAACAAAGAGGAAGCACTGATGATAAGCGACCTTTATCAAGTGTTGAACTTCCAGGCAGATAGGAGCAAAACTAAATACCTCATTGGCACTCAGCACAACAAACTCAGCCAAGCTGCCCTGCTTCCATGGAGGGATGGCTGCCCACACCTAAATGAGAAACAGGAAACACACACTAATAAGAAGGGTCTTCATTTCTTAAATGGTTTCATTCTACAAGACTAAAATAAAATGACCTGCTAAAACAGGATTATTTAAAGCTCCTGTTTGCCTTTCACACAAACACACACACTCACATATACAGGGTCAGTGACCACAGAGAGGTAAACGGGGTGTGACCTGAATTGAAAACATAAATAATTACTTAGAATTTTGATATGTCTCATTATAACAATGGTGAGGTGATTGGGGAGAGTTAAGGGTTTGACTGGAAAAAAAACTCCAACAAGAACTGAAACTCAATACTGAGTGAAACCAAGTGTGTCTGTCTAATAATACATATACAACATAAAATCATATTAAATGATTAACCTTTACATACTGTTCACCCATTTTTACATTTGAGAGCTGTAAAAAAAAAAAAACACACATTCTTTTAGCTGGACTTTTGTTAATGTGAACCACGGTATAAAACATGGAAATAAAATACATAATTGTTGTTTTTTGCGGGGGCAGCTGATAAACATTTTTTTTATATGCAAATGTACAAAACTGATCTGTGTTTATTAAAAATAAATAAATCAGCATTCAAACATGCTGCTGTATTCATCATGAAATAGTGATTGTGAATGTCTTTTTTCCATAAGATGAATCAAACAGAATGATTAATCAAACATTTATTATTGACTGATTTACGAATGTGAATTGGCGTAGAGACTAATTATGAGTCAGAATATGAACAGTATGTAAGGGTTAAAGATTCCATCTGCTTTGAATAATGATTTGTGTCTGAAAAAAGGTTTAGTAACCTCATTAAAAAATTCTTTAAAATGATATCTACTAATTCTTACTCTTAAAAAATGTGCAAAATCTATGAATATATCACTTATGTTGGTTGTTATGTAGGTTTCTTCAAAATAGGTGTGATGTCACAAATTCTGCTTGTAGGTACATACCTTAAACTTAAATTCAGATGAAGGCAGTTTAATGTTAAAACAAACTCAAGCTCAAACATCCGACTGAAGGAACAATATGCAAAACACATAGGGGATTTTAATTTAAGATACAAGTTGTGAAACTAAAAAAAGGATCAGGTGAATCCTGTTTATGATTCAAACAGCCACATGTGCAGACTGCATTGATAACATCACACAGCTTCCTGCAAGGGACCTATTTTACCTCTTCTAAATCATCTTCAAATCATGTATCTAAGCCTAGACTGAGATGACGGGGCATGATCCTAGCGTAACTGTAGGCTGTGGATGAACTGGGTCAGCCCCAGTGTTCAGACACCCTTGTGATGATTATGCTCCCAGCATTAGAGAGCCAAGAAAAACACTCCCACATTATCACACCACCCAGCTGTTTGCACCGGTGACACGCAAACACCTTCCCTGTCAAACCCTGACAACAGAAAACCAGGTTACCATACATATTTCTGTTTACAGCAACCTGGCAACAAGCTTTACACTCATACTTTATTCATACGTGACTCAGAGTGTGGAGGAACGAGATCTTTCCGTAAACAAGGGGCATCACCTTTATGCATAATGAAGTGGTTGCCGGGGTTTTACGAGCATACGCCTCCACTCTTTTACCTCGTCTCCTTCATTGAAGTACTTCACGTCCAGGCCGCGCTCCATGACGACCCCCGACACGTCCCTCCCCAGGATGAGAGGGAACTCGCTGCCCGTCTGCTTGATATTCAGAGGATCTCTCTTCATGGACAGTGTTGCAGAACCGTAGCCACCTGACAGCACAAGAGGAAGAATAAAGAAGAGGATTGTGAGAAAGATCAAGACTGGAGATAGCAGTAATTCTCCACTTAATAAGAAATTAGATGAAAAAAGATATCTCAACAACTACGTCGTATTTTTTAATCTGTAAGGAAATCTGTATTATGTGACCAAAAAAGACAAATCATTTCCAATGTGTGACCGCATTAAGAAGGTTATCAGTTACGCAATGATCTGTTTATCTGTGGGTGGAGGAAGTTCACATGGTACTCAATTGTATGTGTGAGTGGCAAAACTGTATCTATGAAATAACTTTTTTTTCTTTTTTCCATTTCCAGAAATGATTTTTTATAAACAATGTGTTGAATTGCTATCTGAAACCACAACTGACTTTGATAGTCTTATTATATTTGATGACTTAATATTAATGTTACAGTTCTGCCAGTCAGTCTGTAAGATATTCTTTTATTAGTCACACGGTGGGGAAATTTACAGTGCATAGCAACAATAGAAGAGCATCAATAGAAAGAATAAAGTGTTCAATGATAATATACCTGACTCTAATATTGTTGGTGCAGAGATTTTAAAGTAAAAACAAATCTATATAAGCTGCAGCTGCTAAGTGGAACTAGGCAAAGTTTGGCATTTTAGTTTTTAAATAAGAGCGATTTAAGCAATTAATCAATATTCAAAAGAGTTGATGATTAATTTTTTGGATGATTGGCTGATTAATTGATTGAACTAAATGTGTCACCCCTTGTGCTACTGAAATAAAGAGACTAGAGAGGAGTGTATTTAAGTCACTAGTGACATTGATCACAGAGATCATATTTATGGTAAAGGAGGCAGGATCTCAGCAATGTGGCTCTCTACACAGTTTTACAAAAGACAAAGGTCAAATTACAATCTAGGAAGTGACATTTTTAACTCCCACTGAGCGATCATTGCTGTTGCCCCTCACTATCTACCTCCGCAAACTAACCGCTCACCTCCTCAGAAACACTGAGAGAGAAAAAAATCATTTTAAGTAACAGGAAAACCACTTTTGTGTCAGCTTTGACTCAGTATCATCTGTTTTGCTCACACAGAGTAAAAAATCATCTCCCACCACTTCATCTTGCCTATGCACTCACCTCACATATCACATTTGTTGTCATAATCATGCATTCATTACACATTATCCCAGCAAATATGATCCACAGAGTTATGAAGGTATATAACATTCAACCTCACCTGTCACTCACCTCTCATGCTGACATCAATGGGGTTCAGTGCTGCTGCAAACACTCTGACAATGACCTCATTGGGGTAGTGGATGATGGGAAAACTGGCATTTCTAGTGAACCTTAATGCATCATTACTCCCATATTTATCAATGACCCAGGCAGGCATTATAGTCATGCAGCGGTTGGAGGTGCTGAACTGTCTAACATGGCAGGAAACACTCGTATTCACACTTGGTGAATTACTACGACATAACAACCACTTACTGTGCATTAAATGTCTCACAGCCCTCATGTTTCAAAGCTTAAATAATATCAAATAACACGGTGCGTTTAGTCTCTGTTACAAACACTGAGCTAACTCACTCATTACACGTCTATATGAGCCACTGCTACCTTCTGAATATAAACATGTTCTTCTTATACGAACATATCTACTTACACCTTTAAACAACATTAAATAACCCCTAAATTTATCATCATTTCATAACGTCCTCTCCGTGTCACGCTACTTCCTAAACACCGGTGTTAGGGGCGGGGTTTGTCACAGCGTTCGGCGTCTTCACCAATCAGAAGGCCGTTTGCTCAACAGCGATCCAATCAGAGAATGCGCTGTTAGATGTCGATGACAGGAGCAAACATGGAAGCGTAGAAGCTTTGCACGCTGTGGGAAGGTTGTTGATGATTTGAAAGGTTGTCTTCAGAAGTACTGTGAACATGCTGAGCCTGACACTGAGGGAGGTTTGTACGACTATTGACGAGTACAGTGAGATTGAGTGTGTACTGTGTGCGTGCTGCATGTAGCTGAGCAGAGGACATGTTGGTGTATAACTAGCTTAAATCTGACATAATATTTATCCTCTCCCTTACAGGCAATAACCTAAATATACAGTCAGCAAACATCATACTGCTTTCCGTATATTGAGGGAAACTGTACTACCTTATTATATGACTGTAGTAGAAGACATTGCAAGACAGGGCAGCTACTAATAAACTCAATAACTGTCTTAACTGTCTTCTCTAGTTGTTAATAAATGATGTTGGTCTGCAGTCACCAATTACAAAGTGTAATGACGCACATGAAGGACAGGTTCAGGTGTACATATGAACATTAATTAATCATTCCTCTTGTTCCTACTGACTATTAAAAGATCTCCTTCAAATGTGCTTTCAATGGAAGTGGTAGAGGACAAAACCCACACAGTCATTTAAAAGTAGATGTGAAGCTTCTGTTCAGCTTCAGTAGGCTGAGTTAGTCATATCCAGTGATATCTGACACATACAGGTTTTTTTAGCATCAAATTCCCTCTTAGTGTTTCCCTGTTGAGCTGTGGTGGAAGTATCGTAACAACAAGAGGGACTGTGGTTAGGCCTGGGCCGGTATGAGATTCTGGCGGTATGATAACCATGAGCAAAAATATCACGGTTTCACGGTATGGCGGTATTTTAGATTACAGCTCTAAAATGTTCCTAAAAGGAAGAAAAATAAAGACAGACATGTTCATTTAACCTGAATATACACTGTAATGACAGTGTGAGGGGCCGTGATACTCTACACTGCAGCTGCACCACCTGAGGGATTTCTGACCAGCACTTCCTGTCTTCAGACAAAAAACAGCTCATACCTTAGGAACGCTATGACAGAAAATTTGGCGGTTTCGGTTATTGTGGCTTTTTCATATCGCGGTATACCTTGAACACGGTTATCATCCCATGCCTAACTGTGGTACTTTAAACACAGTGACATTGACAGATATCTAGTTGATTTGACTCATTTGGACGCTGAAGCTTCATATTAGCTTCACATCAACTTTTAAATACATTTTTGCACAGAAGGAGGACTGTGGATTTTGTCCCCTATCACTTAAATTGTAAGTTCATTATGAAGGGATCTTCTAATGGTCAGTATGAACAGGAGGACACAAACAAAATTCCATAAAAATACAGTACTGTTGCTTCTAAGGCAAAGTATTGACAGCAAATTGTACTAAGGTGATTAATCAATGAGTTGCCAACTATTAAAATAATAACCAATTATTTTGATAATCGATTAATCATTTCATGTCATTTTTTTAAGAAGAAAATATCAAATTCCCTAGTTCCAGCTTCTCAAATGTGAATGTTTTCTGGTTTCTTTAGTCCTCCATGTCAGTAAACAGAATATATTTGGTTTGCGGACTGTTGGTCAGTACTAAATAAGAAATTTGAGGATGTCACCTCAGGCTTTCACCATTTTTTGACAGTTCATGGACCAAACAACTAATCATTTAATTCAGAAAATAACACATTAATCAATAATGAGGATAATTGCTAGTTACAGCCTTAATTATAACTGATGCAGCAACATGTAAAAAGCATTTTAATATAAAAGTTCAGCAAATTTTAATTATTTGATGTGCTGTTGAGTAGTACAATATATAGCAATGCATCATCTGCAAAATAACCAGTAACTATGTCATCAAAGTGCACTGGAGTAAAAAGAACAACATTGTAGTACTACAGTGCATACAGTATGAACTGCTGAAATATTGCAGAGTAAGTGCTGTATAAAGTATCATAAAATGTAAATGTTCATGTAAGGAAGAAGTATTTTTAACCACAGAACTTTAGTGAAATTACTCCCTCCACTGATCCTTCCTCATTGTTCTCCAGGTGTCCTTGGCTCTTCGGGAGGGAAGGATCTCCCCAACAGAACTTTGTAGGAAGTGTCTTAACCGCATTAAGAAAACGCAGCATCTAAATGCTTACATCACCGTGACAGAAGAGATGGCACTGAAGCAGGCGCAAGAAGCAGAAACCAGACTGCTACAGGGTATGGACTAGGGCTGGGTATTGTCAATGAATTCCTGAATCGATTCAATTCCGATTCACAGGGTCCCGATTCGATTTTCGATTCGATATCCATTCAATTTTATGTTCCCAGAGTTTCTGTTTTGTAAGTCAGACAATATTTTTAACACGCAATCATGTGTGGACACCAAATTCTTCAAGAGTAAAGTTAAATCATGAGTCTGATCCATGACTGGGATCTAGCATGATAGCATCTATGTGGATTTACCCTTAAGACCAGTGGCATCTTAAATCATGTCATTTTGAATTATGTTGTCATCGTGTAACCAATGATTTTCAAAAAATGCACATAAAAAATCGATTCACAGAATTTTGAATCGATATCAAATTTTTAAATAGAAAATCGATATTAATTGATGGATCGATTTTTTGGACATACCCCTAGTATGGACCCATGAGTGTGTGTTTCATCTGATCTGTGTAGAGTCACCAGTGTTACTGTTTGATCTTGTCTTCTTTTTTAGGTGCTCCCAAAGGTCCTCTGGATGGAATCCCCTTTGCAGTCAAGGACAATTTCTGTACAGAGAATATCAAGACCACATGTTCTTCCAGGATGCTCAAAGGTTACTTCAGTATAAAGTTACTGTGTCTCATTTTCCCATTAATATAAATAATTAGCTCTAATGATAATCTGACCCTACTTTTTTCTACAGACTACAAACCACCATACAATGCTACAATGGTCCAGAAGCTTCTTGACCAAGGGGCTGTTCTCATGGGGAAGACCAACATGGATGAGTTTGCTATGGGGTAAGACCATTGTTATAAATATCAGAGGTGCTCCTCATAAATATACAATGAAGTGACAGACAAAAATTCTGAAAGTGGACTCTATTTATCTTCCAGTTCAGGCAGCACGGACGGGGCTTTCGGTCCAGTGAGGAACCCTTGGAGCTACGCTGCTTCCTACATAGAGCAGACGGGGGCGACACCAGATTCCGACTGGGTCATCACAGGAGGAAGCTCAGGAGGAAGTGCTGCAGCCGTAGCTTCCCTAACCAGCTACCTGTGAGGGAACACAATCAGATTCATGTTCATTGTCCATTCTAAAACTGTTTTAAAGGGAAATAGAGATATAGATTTTAAAATGATATAAACAAGTTTGGTCCATTCCTGGCAGGGCTTTAGGTTCGGACACAGGCGGTTCCACCCGTAACCCAGCAGCACTGTGTGGTGTTGTGGCTCTGAAGCCCACCTATGGCCTGCTGTCCAGACATGGCCTCATACCTCTGGTCAACTCCATGGACGTCCCTGGCATTATGACCCGTAGTGCCAGTGATGCAGCCATCATCTTAGGTAGGAAACTGATGATGACCTCTTATTACAAAGGTGCTTGCGCTACACTGTAAGCTAATGTATCTGGCTGCACATATTACCCTGATTTACTGCACAATCATTGAGTACAACGATCCAAAATACATCCCAGCTCACATATAACTATCAATTTCTGTTTTTTCTGTTGACCAAGGAGTATAAAAGACACAAGAAGTGGGTCTAACCTAATAAAATATTTTTGATGAGGTACATATCACACTTTGTCATCCACCTCTCTGTTGTCTGTTGCCATACTTTCTATCTCTCTTCCAAGTAAAACAAAACCTCAAAGGTTTCACCTCCTCCACATTTCCTCACACATCAAGTTTATGTTTCAACAGGCGTGCTTCCTCATATACCGCATAAAATACTGACTGACATTTGATACAAATGTGTGTGACATGATAGAGGTGTATATATATATATGTATGTGTGTGTGTGTATATATATATATATATATATATCCACAGTGTTGGGCATTAATGTGAGATTTTGTTGATATGTCACACAGGTATTCTCCAAGGCCTGGATACGAGAGACTCAACAACAGTCCCGTCCCCATCGCCACCAACAGAGTTGCCTCAAGACTTTGACGTCAAGAACGTCCGCATAGGCATTCCGAAGGTAGATTTGTTATAGTTATTATACTTATTTTTCACTTCTTCAACTGATTTTAAACCAGATTCATGTACAGATATGTAGGTCTTAGCAAAAAGATCATCAACTTTATCCTTTATGGAAATCAAGATTACTCAAGATCAGATATCTTAATAAACTCAGATAAATTAAGTTGATAAATCTGCTTGTGTTTCCTGTGTGTGATTGTGTGTTTTAGGAGTACCATGCCCCAGGGCTGTCAGAGGAGACTTTAGCACAGTGGAGTCGTGTGGCTGACATGTTCGAAAAGGCGGGTGCGCACGTGGAGCAAGTTTCACTCCCCCACACCCAGCACTCGATTGTGTGTTACCACGTCCTGTGCCATGCCGAGGTGGCGTCGAACATGGCACGGTTCGACGGCCTAGAATACGGTAGATCACACAGGAAATGTGCCAGACTGTGTCAGAAAGTGTGAAAGTCAATAATGAGCCCAAATCATGACAGAAGATGATGTCACTGATTTGCCTCTCTCTTCTCTCAGGTCACCGTAGCAAGGTGGACAGTTCGACAGAATCCATGTATGCCTCCACCAGACACGAAGGCTTTAACGATGTGGTGAGGGGGAGGATACTGTCTGGCAACTACTTTCTCCTCAAACAGTAAGACAATAGATTGAGCCTCATCCCACCAATCTTATTCAATCCACTGACTCCAGACCCTTTATTGCTTTGACCTTTTCTTTTCAGGTATGAGCCAATTTGGTCGTTTTCTTTCAATTTAAGAGAGTAAATGTTGATTTCATTTTGCCTAGAAACTACGAGCACTACTTTGTGAAAGCCCAGAAGGTTCGCCGGCTGATCGCGGAGGATTTCAAGCACGTGTTCAGCTCAGGCGTCGACGTGCTGCTGACACCGAGCACTCTCACCGACGCGGCGCGGTACGCCGACTTCTCACAGGAAGACAACCGAACACGCAGCGCACAGGAAGACGTCTTTACCCAGCCTGTCAACATGGCAGGTACAGAGAGATAAAAAATAAGGCAGTCACGCATGCATAAGTTAACACGTGGGAGGATTCAGGAACTTTTTTTTTTTTTTTTCTTTGTATGCATGGATACACATACTAGAGACACACATCCACATTCCAGTAACTGATACGTTTCATTCATAACTACGTTATATTATTTCCTTATTCTACACCAACGGCCCAGGGCTTCATAAATGTTGAAGTGAAATTCAAAAAGGGGAAATTTAGTATTTGTGAAATTTACAAGTTCTCTCTTTTGTAATAACCAGTGAAGGGCACACTTCATTTTATCTCACATCAAAGTAAACCTCAGAGCTTTAACATGGTGTTTGGCATTCAGTTAAACTTTCTCCAGCCTCTTATCGCTCTCCAAACTAACTTCTAACTAACCTTGAGATCCTAATCATTGCCTTTTGTGTGAGCTTACCTTCAACTGTTCTTTTGCCGTCACCCCAGGTCTCCCGGCTGTGTCCATGCCAACTGCTTTATCAAGACGCGGCCTTCCCATTGGCTTACAGCTCATAGGCCCAGCCTTCCAGGACAGGAAGCTGCTTAGTGTTGCCCAGTGGATCGAGCAGAGGGTCGGGTTTCCCTCCATCGCTGACTTCGGAGACTCCAGCGAGAGCAGGATTGAGGCGGGTGTGACCAAAAGGGAGCAGACTTCAGCTGTATGAATGAGGCACACTTACTTAAGATGGACATTCTTTACTCTTAGATGCTCTTTCTGGACATTTTCATTGGAATTATGGACGTCACATCTTACATGATAGCTTTAAGCATCCTTAATGGAATGAAACACAATTACAAGAAGTGTCAAACTGTCTTATAACATGCATCATGTTTGAGTGGAGAATTATGTTTTTTTAACCTGTGACATGCTGCTGTATTTCTGCTATTAAATTAATGCAAGATGGGTGGATTATTTTGAGTGATATTTCTTATACGGTGTCCATGAAAACTCATCACACTTTGAGCAGAAGAAATGTGAAAAGTCTTCCTCTTATCAAGTGGAGGGGTACTTATACAAATGAAGATCTTTGATTGCTATAAAAAAATACATAAACATGTACCGTATTTCCTGTTCCTCTCGTGAAATTTTAATAATTCTTAAATCAACTTTCCTGACTTCCTTCTGCTACATGCACATGATTAAAGTTTGCAGAACAGGTCATTTAAATGGATTTACCCCATATCATATAATAAGACATACACCCTGAGGAATTGTCTATATTTCAATTATAGAAGCTTTTTTTCCAATTTCCACTCTCCAAACTGCACAATTTGTGGAGATAACTTGAAATGAATTAAAACACTATCCATATTTGTCCAAGTGTTATGCTTAATTTAACAGTCTGCAGTGATTTGGTACTGCAAATGATAACGCAAATCCTAACGTTAATTAGGTCTACTCCATCGCAGAGGAGTTGAGTAACAAACCATTTTAGCTCAAGCAGACACTTGCCCTGAAATGTTAAGACTGTACACTGTAAAGTCTTGAACTTGAGTTAAATGAATCCAGTCAGCCAATTACAGCAGCACTGGAAACTGTCCTAAACTGAGGTTCAACAGCTCCATGTAATCCTGACCCATTTCTCTGCAGGTGAGGATCTATACTTGGTACTCATGATTAGTTCTAAGAATATTTTGTGCAAAACTGTGAACATAATTCTTTACACACAAGGTCACTGTTTAGTTTTTTTTTATTACATATATTTACATATGGTTTGTGTACTTCCTTGTATAGTAGTCATTGATCTGTGAACTTTTGATGAATTGATATCATAGAGATTGAGCAGAGATTTTGCATAATTTGCTCGCCAAACTGCTACTGAATAACAAATGGCAAATGGATATGATTACTGTATCTCATTTCCCTGTTCATTGCTGTGAAGAGACATGATGTAGTCTTCCTGTCTGGTTTTCCCCCTCTTTACCAGCATCTATTTATAAATAAATTGTACCCACTTATTTTTGAAAAAATAAGTTTCATTTACTGAAGTGATACTATGTTTCAATATACTGGGTCATACTTCCTTTATTCTGGAAAGTATGACCTCACAACCACATGTGTGTCTGTGGGTGTGTGTGGGTATGTCGGTATATGGGTGTGGGTGTGTGTGTGGGGGGTGGGGGGTGGGTGTACGGGTGTGTTTGTGCCAAGAAATCAATGTGTTCTAATATTTTTTCAACCTGTTTTTAATAGAAATTATACTATTTACTTTTTTTCTAGATAGAAAGAAAGAATACATTAGGTTGTTGCTCTTGAAACAAAACAATATATATATATATATATATATATATATATATATATATATATATATATATATATATATATTACAATACTCTCAACTAATTTATTTGCTTTTGGAAATAAGTTGATGAGGTTGCACCAGTAGCACTTCAGCATGCTGTGTACTGAAGTACTCTTTTCTCTTAAGAGTTGTCCACCAGTTCCACCATTCCCTAATTGTGTTATAGGCTTGCACCCCAAATCCCCAAATCCCAGCTCACTGTTGCTACAATTAGGATGCAGATAGCATACTTGCTAATTTTAGACAACTCCTGCTGAGAAGAACACAAAGCAGTTATGGACTACTCTACTGTATTTAAAGTAACTCTGGATTCTGCCAAGGGGGCCTGATTAAGACAATTAAGAATAGTATTAGGCAACTTAGGGCTTGTGCTCGTCTCTGTTAAATCATTAACAAGCGCTTCATCTTAAAAGGAATAGGTTATCATTTTGTGGAAATATGCTTAATTCAGCAGGGAGGGGCCTTTAAAATCCTCACCTTCAACCCTATGCATTGGTCTTCCATTGCTGTGTCTGAGGTATTATGACGTATTAATCTTATTAATAATGTTTTATAAATATTTGAAGCAGAAATACACTCAGACAACACCAAAGCTCAACGTTGTAATGTTATACACTGTCACTGACAACCACATATAGTTTTGGTCTTGTACTGTATATGGGATTAATTGTCGTTTTTAACAATTACATCAGAAGGATTTGCTCAATGAGATAACATTTCAACACACAGGTGTAGCTCTCTCTCTCTCTTACCTGTATTGACAACCACTAAGCGACACACCTTAACTTACAAAAAAAGAGTGCCTAAAACACTGTTTGAAGGGTGCGCTCTTTGAGGTATATTACAGCTCATAGTATAAATTCTTACCTGTTCCCTCCTCTTTTCTTTCCCTGCCTAGTCTTGGCTTTCTCTCTTTCTTTTTCTGTCTCTCTCTCTGGTGTTTGTGTTAACAAAGCTAAATGAAAATGAATAGAACTTCTAATTTGCTATGCAAATTATGAAAATGAAGGCAACTTCTGTCCAAAGATAGTAAGTAACCAAGTAGATGCTACTGGCAAATGTTTTTTGCTGATAGATGTAAAGCAAGTGAGCTCAGGCTTTTACTACATATATAATGTAGCTATTTAATTTAGCAAGAAATAAGACAGAATGTCTCTCTTTTTCTTGATATACATGATGCTTATCCTGACTAATTAAGAGGAAATATTGTAGGAGATTCAAGCAGTCATCAGAAAATAATTAATTTAAAACTGTGGAAGACAGAATAGCAAATATAAAAAGTATAATGCCAACATTAGAAGAATAAGAACAGTTAATACTAACCAAATCAAAAGTAATTGCGTAAAATCACCCTTAGCACACCCTGTCACAACATTTAGTTGTGTAGCTAACTACACTACCTGTCACTATCTGTTAGCTTAGTGCGGAATATTTGTCTCCCCCTTCTGACAGTGAGAGTAATTACATAAATATTGTCGGTATGGTTGCACTTTCATTTATATGCACAATTCCCACATTCCAGCTTTAATATAGCTAACTATATTTTTATTTGTACAGTTCTAACTCTAGCAAAACTCTAATAATTCTCGGTTGTTAGTGAGTTAGCTAGCCTGGGACAGCTGTGTCCTTCATATCAATGAACAATTATCGTATTTAATTTGATACTAGTACCATAACATGACATTCATAGAAGGTAAAACACCTGTGACACAACAGCATGGATTTTCAAAAGTGCACTCTAGCAATCACACTTCCCATTTATCTTATAACCTACTGGCCCTTAATGCACCCCCTCATTTCAGCCTCTGTCTGAAACAGGCCGTTATAGCTCCTGTCTCTTTAAGGCACACCTTCTGATTGGCTGGTTTCAGGTAGCTTCTTCTGAATCTCAAGGCTTTTTCAACAAACCATAGTAGCATTACACAATTTTTTCTTGTTCTTTACTAAAACTCAGCTTCTCCAATCCATTAATGTTGGAAATAGAACCAAGATATGAGACTGGACAACAAGAACAACACATGGTACAACCTTAGTAACAAAAGCCCATTTATGTGCATGCTGACATTGGCAGGGTAGAAGAATGTGTCGAAAACAAAGTGTTCAGAGTAGGTTGAAACCCTGGCTTTTGACTTTCTATATACTTTAACCTTAAGTTTTGGAACTCTGACCATGTTTAATATAGATATCTGATCATAACAGGATATGAATAACAAAGTCACCAAAATCATAATATGTCCCTTTTAAATATAGGGCTTAGGAGAGTTAGTCACACGTATTGAGCTAGCTGTGTTGTTTCCAATATTTTACACACATAACACAAACACAAAGCAGAACACGAAGGGCCCATGCCAGGCTCTTGTTTCCTTTGACATTCTCCTCTCCTAATGTGTGGATTTGCGTGGTATCCCTTTCTCCTTTCTTTCATCCTCGCTCCATCCATCCCTCCCACCTGCCCGACTCTTTCCATTGCTTCTCATTTGATCCTGATCCCTGCGCGCATTACGCAACTGTCGCCCTCGCTCACAGCTGACAGAGAAAGGACGTGCTAATGAAATCTCAGAAAAGCATGGTCTCCTCTCATATACACATAAGCCATCTTCCACCCACACTCACACAATTCTGATACACTCCTACGTAACAGGTCCATATAAAAATGTATGCAGTGTATAGCTTTGTATGCCTTTGACGTTTTCACATTGGCCACAAGACATCAAATAATCTGGTTATGGATACTGAGGAATATCACACCTCAGAGATTCTTAGCATCATAGCAGCGATGATTTTGGTGTCATATTTTTTAGTTTCAGTGATTGTGATGAGTGATAACAGACAGCCATCCACAGGAGAGAGGGCATCTAAACAATAAATATGCTTTTATTGGTTTAAGAAAGAATTGTATTGCAAAGAACAAGACATGTCTTCACCTGTCCAGTGGAAGTCTCTTATATATAAAAGGAAAAAACAAGTAGTAGTTTGTGGTGTGTGGTAGGGTAGTGGTTGGTAGTGGCATGTTTCTCTTTAAACCAAATGATTAGTGTCACAGCTGGGTGTTGCCATGTGAGAAATTTCCACAAGCACAACTTCCTTTAGCTCACTTCACCTTTCACAGATTAACTTCTGGTTGCATAAGTTCAGCATTCTTTAAAAGGCTGTTTTTGGATCCAGTTCAAGGTTAAACATCACATTGTGTCTATATATGTTAGCTCTGTGGCTGGTCCAGGATGTACCCTGAGCCATTTGCCCAGTGCATGTTTGGATAGTCTCCAGTTGCAAGGCTGGATGGACGGATGGACCTGGTTAACAAAGACATATTTGTTTTCATCATCAGTATCAGTAGCACATAACTATAAAATGCTACTTTAAATAATAGGCCACAACTATTGTGCTAAATACCCTCTGAATATATAACCGATCTGTGAACATTGGTGAATTTCAGTAATGTGGGACGATTTTTGCATTGGCACTTCAGGGTTTATTTCAGTATGAACATTATATCCAAACCCAATACCATTCTGAACTTCCCAAAGTGTTTTCTAATAGTATCAGAAAAGAGCTTTGTCTTACTTGGATTACTCAGTATATTATTAACAAGCCCATTATGCTAATTAATCAATAAGACAAGGTCAGTTACTCTTGAACAATGTCACTCATCAAACATTTTCTAACTGAATTGGTAAATACAACTCCAACAACCCCAGGTGATGGTGGCCTATAAGAGGCTAACATCATAATGTCAGTTAAACAGCAATATATCATATCTCATGTTAGCTAGAATTAGGCTCCATTAGCTACCAGTCAATAGATCAACAAAGACTATAGCCCCCCTTACTGTGTTGAATGCATGAAGAAAGAGATTACTTATGAGTTTAACTTCTTCTTCCTCTAAGGAAATGAATGTTATTTTTTCCTTCAAAAGTTTCATGATCTCACTTTAAGAACATTTTGTAACACAAATTGCGCTAAAATAGATGTATCAAGTACATCCAATATCTGTGGTTGGTAGGTTTAGAAAGTATAGTAGTTGTAGTATAGAAAGTATTTTAGATACAAAACATGTTATGATAATCTCATAAAATTGTATGTGGTAAATATTGAATGTTTTACAGGTTGTGATCATGTAAAACAGGATTTTCACTTGCTCAAATGCAGCGTACACATGTTAGCTGGTTAATCCAGCACACAATAGAACAGAAATAACATGTTGTGTTGATGAAAGGCAAAAACACATGAAAACATATCAGTTTTTCCAGATACACGGCTACGTGTGTACATGTCCTTGGCTTAGCTTAACACAAAGACTGGAAACAGGGGCACAGCTAGGCTAGCTAGCTAAGCATATTCTTGTTTCCAATGGTGACAGAATGTTCAGTGAAGACCAGCCCTACTCTACCTCTGATTGGCTCGCACTTGTTACCTTCATTGGTTAGCTTAGCTAGGTTTATCATGAGGTGTGAGATGGTCAGGGTCAGGATAAGTGTATCAGGGTCAAAGCCAATCAAAGGCAGAGCAGAGGCAAGTCTTCGCAGAACATTATGTCACCGTCTTCTGGGGACTTGTGACCAGTAAAACTTGCCACTTTTACACTTCTGTTTGTGTGTTTAGATTCAGTACCAAAATAAACTGTATATGCTGCACATATATATATATATATATATATATATATATATATATATATATATATATATATATATATATATACATATCTTATACTTAAGATATGTATAAAAATCAACATGTCACTTTTTGAAACTTTCAATATTTATCTCAACATTTAAAGTCTGGTTCCTTGTATGTTAACATACTTAGAGCAGAGTCCATACTGAGTCCATACTGAGTAATCCAAAATGTCAAACTATTCCATTTTAAACTAACACATCAGTGAAACATGAGTAATGCTGTGCCCTTTTCAGACATAACACACTGTTACTGAAATGACTTTTGTCATTCATAGAAGTATCAATTACATCAATGTTAGTCCTTGTAGAAGGACCTTAATATTCAAAACAATATTTCACACCTGGTGTCCTTTATAAACTATAAAGCAGTGTCAACACCTCATTTCTATGTTCCGTGTATGACGAATATTGTGGATAAAACCTCAAAGCACTGCATGCAAAGTAGGTCACGCAAGCTGTTCCACAACAGACTGCAGGAATGGGACGACTTCACCCTCACGGCTACGTATGTTGGGCTTTGAACTGGGAACACACACAATGAATGTATTAGAAAGGCCGCACATGCCGTGGAACATCATGAGATAACCAAGTGACATACAGATGGTTTCTGTGGTAGCCAGATGATTGGGTAACCTCATCATACACGCTAGTATTTCTTCCTCATTTAGAAAATTATGTTTGATAATTGGATCTCCATGCTTGTATGTTTAATACATAAAACGGGAAAATGTTATCTTATGGTGTTTAATATTCCAGGTGTCAGATTGGACAAGAACAAAGAAAGGAGGATGTATTGCCTGATTTGCATGCATCATTACCTTAAACAGAACTGGAAACAGAGTGCAGGCCAGGGTTGGTGGGTACCATTTAAACACAATCAAGCGTCACCCCATAAACTTCAATGAACATAACAAAAGAGAATTGTTTGTTATTCTTCATTGTCATGTTAAGAAATCATACATTGCATGTTCATGGCAATTGTGAAATATTGTGTCACATCTCAAGTTCTGCATTGTACAGGATGTAATGATAGAACAAATTGGAACTTCCCTTAAGCAATGATGCATGTCGTGATGGCTCATATCAGCACAATGAATATGATAATAATAATAATATGATCTTTAGAAAAATGAATGAAAAATGTTATTCAACCTCTGTATAGCTGTACCTCTGCTCCTGATGCTCTATACTGTGATGTGTGTTCCCATATCTTCTATCTGACTGATCCAACACACTATACACATATACCGTGAACCCTCAATTTACTGGCCAATTTGTGTGCTTTCTGTCAATGCTTTGGCTCACAGTGAGATTGTGCATACATTGGTTTCAATGGGGAGACATGCATTTTATTTAAAACAATAAAACACAACAGGGAGTTGCATCCCTGTCATTATCTGTGCAGCCATTAAAGCTCACAGGAGACCTTGTAATAAGATCTCTCTCTCTTTATCTCTGTCACACTCACCCATGTGTAGATAGTGTGTGTGGTTGTGTGTGTGCATATGCTTCTCTCTTTCCCACGGGGTTTTTGGAGGTGTAAATCATCAATAGCTTTAAATCAATAAAAGTAATCTATTATTCACTTTTTCCTTTTGAATTCAGTGTTTCCTTGAATTGGTATAGACCATAATTAATTACAATAGAGCACATTGCATAAGGTTAACAGTAGCAGTATAATGATTCAGAATGTAAGCATTAAAGACAATGAATGGTGTTGATGGAGCTCGTACAGTTTAGTGCAGTTTCATTGTTTCATTATTCTTTTTCCTCAAGCTGTGATGTAATTTGAGGAGATTTTGCTGCTCTTGTGGTGATGTCGTGATGATGTCGTGATGATGTGTTTTGGTCTGTTAGCTGCTCTGAACTTTGGCAGGGGTATTGAGAATTCTTGGTAGTTTAATTGTGGTCAGCCTTTACTAGAAGTTAAACAGTGTTTATCTGTTGATCTGTAAGTGGGTTACAACACATTATAATGATATTTCCTTATATACTGTATCAGATATAAGGAGAGTTTTAAATGTTTGTTAATGTGCAGTATTTTGTCAACACTTAAAATTTGGAACCAGGGATGTTGTGTATATGACGTGCTGTAACCACTAGCTGACTAGGGCGCCACTGTATGTTGCTATTTTGTCTGATTGCTGACATCTTCTATTTCTATATATCCGCTGCAGCTGTATATAGCGTGTGCATGCACAATAGTGTGATTCTCAGCTGCTCTCGAATGATCTTCAGCTGCAGATCGGGGACAAATAAGATGTCACTCAACAACAAATCATTACAGCATTTTAAGCAGGAAATGCATCAGCTTCTCACCCCCTTAATTAAAAGCATGACTCACTGTGAAACCAAAATGAATGTGACATTAATGACTTCACTGATTCTGCAAACATAGAAGCACACGCTCACCCTTCTCATAGCTGTTAGGTCTCATGCTGGGAAGCTTCAGTAAAGGGGTAGTGATACCTTTTTCCAACACATGATAGTCTTTGACTTATTGATGAGGAGCAAACCTTGTGCTATTGTTTTAGACTCCACAGAGGAACTGTATAATAGATGCTGAGTCATTGCTGAGGGATAAAAAAGTGCTGCTGAAAGTGTGACGCATTCAGGTAAAATGGTAATAATGGTAAAAAGCAGCTTGGACATTTAGTGGTATGTCAGACTACTTATCTGATGCTTCAGTGTCAGGGTTCTTAACTAAGTTTTGTTTTCAACAGCAGATTCCTCTGAGCTAGAGAGGAGGTGAAGGAGCTGCACAGCTCAGTGATGAAAGCTTTGGAGTGTCCTTCACCTCCCCCCGAATGTTTCTACCACCCCTCTCTTTTATTTGCTTCCCCTTCTTCCTCAAAGCTAGCAAACACCTATACCTGAACTGGAGGTTTCTCCTTACATTTCAGGAGGAGATGGGTGGAGTGGTTGAGATGGGTGGAGGAGGAGGAGGGAGGAGGGCTTTAAATGGTCACACTCTGGCGATCAACTAAAGGAGAGAGCTCTTCTCTCGATCACCTGACCGCACTCCTCGGGGCATTTAGGTTTCACGGCCGCACTGCAGGAATGTGGCTACTGCTCCATCAAGCCTCTCCACAGTTTTGGATTATGAGGTAGTGATAGGAGGAAAAGAGATGGAAAGATAAAATAAAGATTCAAAATAAAAGAATATGTATGTGTTTATGAGGAAGAAGCAAAGAAGTATCTGGAAGAATGAGAGGCAGGCTGACGGTGCAAAGGTCCTGATCTGAGTCTATAGCTTTTGGAGGAGATAAGATGAGCCGGACAATGCGACCATTGTCATGTGATCAGGGTGGGATGCAATTCCCACACAGATTAGGAGTGGGTGCACAGAGAGGAGGAAGGAAGGGGAGAGGGGGGATGGTCAACAACAGGTGAATTCTACCAGTCAGTCTTTCAGATAGAGAGTCCCTTTGATGGCAGCACCAGGTGACGGAGGAGACACACCTCACCCAGCTTTTGAATTATTTACCTGCTCTCCATTAATAATTTAAGTGTTTTTGTTCAATGTGGCTGGTGCTCACAACCTCCTGCGTTTGAGTAGTACTTACAAATACTACACAATAAAAGCTCGTCCTATACTGAGGGGAGACTGCCAACATGTTAGTTGCTGCTGTGGAACAGGACACCCAACAGCAAGCATTAACTTAAGATAGCTTGTTTTACCTGTGTTATTTCACTTGATGTCATAGCTTAAAGGCTGTTTTCACATATGGAGAGGAAAAGTGTCCGTTCACTTTAAAGTCTGAGCTCATATGTACCTACAGGAAACTGACAACTTGTGATTCAGTAAACAAGTTTAAATTGAGTAATGCAGAGTTTCCTGCTCTGTCAAGATTTATTTATTTTTTTTAGTCTCAAACTAGACTACCATTAGGAAAATTAGATTTAAGATTGATCTTTAAGTGAGCATGATGTCACCTAAAAAGCAGTATTTAACACTTGTGGGAAAAACCCCTACAAATTAAAAGCATCCAGTATTTAAACTGAAGAATCTTAAGAAAAAAAAAGGGAGTGGTGACAGCCACATGATAGTTCAGGTTTCGTGCCAGCAGGGTTCCGGCTGCCAAAATTTAAGTACATCAGCTTTGACAAATAGACAAGCTTATTGTCCACAGCATTGGAACTTGTGAGTGTTTACTAGCACTTCAACTCATACCAGAGTAAGAGCTTTAGAGTTCAAAGTAGAGCTGGATTATCCAAATGTAACTGATAGCTACTTGACCTTTCTTACATGAGTTATATATACAGTTAAACTGGCTTCCTTACAACTGTTTTAGCCCCTAAAAATGTTTTATAGAGTTTAATGTGATTGAGGGCATACCGTTTAATCTGTGGACATATTGTTTAATCTGTGGACGCAAGTGCAAGTGAATATAAATCTGGCTTTAAAATTAAACCAATACCAGGAAATAAGTTGAACATTTCCAGTTCAAATCTTTATTACATACAAAAACACGAGCTAAAACTTACATTAAATCACACGTTTTTGATAGAAAACCTTTGCAGATTTTTTTTTTAACAATCATTATCAGATCTGTGAAGCCTGCAGTATTTTTGCTTCAAATAATGTCCACCCGCTATAAAACTGCAGCCACCAAGGAACTGAATAGTGTTCAGTCCATACAGGTCTCCTGAGAGCACATCAGGACATAATGACACAGGAACAGCAGGGCGCGTAAAAGGCTGAAACCGGCGGGCGGGCTACGGTTGCGCACTCCTTTTATAATTAGTTCCCAGTGAAGACAGAATTTTAACGGTGAAATCCAAAAAAAAAAAAAAAAAAAGTGATCGAAGAGAAGGATGCATTTTTTTTTAAAGTGGACTGCTCTTGGAGTAACGGTAATGCCTTCTCAATCCTGCCTGGACGTGGCAGTGCGTGTGTTAAGTGCAGAGGACCCATCAGTCAGGTTCATAAGGACCAACTGTGGAGGAGAGGGGCCGTTAGTGCCAGTGGCAGCAGCAGCGTGAAGACGTCGGTCCTCCCGCACCCGCTCTTCCCTGCGGTCGTCATGTTCATTGCGCTGGTTGGCGTTACGGTGGCGGTGTTCATAGTTCCGTTCGTGGTCTCGTTCATGGCAGGTGTAGGTGTAGCTGGTGTAGTCTACAAAAAAAAAGATCATTCAGTTAATATATAAGCACAATTAAGTTCCTACAGGACTGTGAAAGCATCAGCACAGTGAAGTTATGTACAGGTTAATCATTCCTCATGAATGGAGCTTTACGCACAGATGCGTAAGCTTCGAGGACGCAGGCGAGGTGCCAGAGATGTAACAATTTAAAAGATAGAAAGCAGGGTACACATACTAAACCAAGCTTCGAAACTACTGATCTAGAAGTATTTACCACAAACACCCCAAAATTCAGTTTGAAAAAAATATGTTCAATGCAAGTAGTCTAAATTTTCCCCTGAGCCTATGATATGAAAAGTTGAGGCTCGATAAAAAGTCCTAAAATTAAAGAAAAAAAAAAAAATACTGCTGAGGATCAAATGACAGGAAACCCCCGAAACACTGCTCTACAGGTATAACCTATTAAGTTACAAGTAGTTGCACCTGTCGCTTGACTTCAATAGTCCCCCCCCCCCAAAAAAAAACCCAACAAAAAATAAAAAAATACAAAAAGGACAGTCCTTTCTCCCCTTCTTACATCTATGCTGTGCTATACTTCAACATATTTACACAGGCCACTAATTTAAAGCAAAAGCATCCTTTAAATTACAATTTAAAACCACCTGTGGCATAAGGGCTTGGGGGGGGGTTGTGTCCTCCTGTCTGAATAACACTCTTACATATTAGATAATACTTTAAAACTAAATTCAAGGAATATCATGAATTGAGTGAATAAAACCAACCTGTGATGAAACATGGAGAGCTAGCAGGAGAACTCCAAAGTAAGCGACACACATCTTCATCATCATCATGTCTATGTGGAGTGTGAACAGGTACAAGGCTCTCTGCTTCGATCAGGTCCGCTGCAGACTGACTAGATGAATGAAACTAGAGATGCTTGACTTCGGATTTTTTTTTTTTATACCCCTGCCCTGTGACATCATCAGCCACTCAGTACAGTCTATGGTATCACCTGCTGAAGCAATGCTGCGTTCAAGTGTTGTAGGAAATATAGGGAGCATATATGTTCAGATGTATTTTATTACTATCAGTTTGCTTATAATCAAAGTGTAGTCTGAATGATTTGCCCACCTGACATGATTAAACCAAGCACGAGGTAGATATGAAAAGGCTGCATACAAATATTTGGAGTTTCCCCTATGCTCCTGAAGCACACACAACGCTCACTGCAGTGTCAGGTGATGCGTTCAAGTGCCAGGTTGAAGCTCTGATATTAGGTTTTGGCAGGTTGACCAATATTAATAATTAAAAAAACAACAACAACAACAACAACAACCGGATTAATAATAATCTATAGCCTACTATTATTTCTACTTGACTGTATTGTAGTTGTAGTTGCTTACAGTGACCACCAGAGGGCAGAGAAAACAAGCAATGAGAGCCCATTAAACAGCCTCTGTGTGTGTGTATTATTAATAGCAATATTAACCCTTAAACAGGCAGGAGTGAAACATTATATGACGTCACTAGTTATCTCATTTGCACTGAAGTAAAACATTTCCACACATATGTTGTTTTTTCATATACTTGGCATTTCATGAGTTGTATGTCCAAAAGGATACGTTGCCTGCCCCTATTAATGTATTAAAATGGTCATAATGGTAAATAATTGAATGAAGTGGTACTTTCTTGCCTTCCCTGGTCATTAATACTAATTTCTAAACTGATTTTTACCATTTATATCAAAGTATAGACCTACAACAAGCTTCAATTCTACCAATCCAGTTCTATCAATTCAAGGCACATACTACTGAACTATCACCTTAACCAATCATGCTCCTAACAGGCTGCTAAAGAGTCCGTATCTCCTGGTGCACGTTGCCTGTTTAAGGGTTAACAACCACATAAATTAACGTAGTATCGTAGTATTGTTTCTTTAATATCACTTTCAGATTTATGATACATTCATTTTGCTTATGAAGATAGAAAAAAATGGCAATTTCACAGATTTTTCCATTGAGATAAAAAAAAAACTAGACTCAAATTTGTAAAATCTCACAGTTTCATATTTGTGAAACCTTTATTCCTTATATTCACTATAAGTGATTAAAAAGGGGGAATCGTTCCAGCGTCGTTCATCACATTAGGTTTAAAAACGCGACTGCGACTAAACCCACTGGCTTGCCGTAGTTGTCCTCTCCAATATTTCTTCCGGTAGAAACACAGCATTGTAAGAAGGTGGAACATACCAACAAGAGACCTGCACACTGTCACAACAAGTGAAACAGCCGTACCGTTTTTAGTTTTTTTTAGCTATTTATTTCAGCTATTGACCACAGGCTTCCTCCTCTCCATGCTGCTGTGCCGGGTTTCGGCAGTGGGCCAGACGCTAGCGAGATGGGGCCGGAGGTCACAGCGGGGAGACGGCCTCCTCCAGCGGGCTGTCTCCTTCAGCACCGGCCGCTGGTGTGCTGTCAGTTCAGGAGAAGGTAACGCTCAGCCCGCAGAGGTGGGTTCTGCTCAGGGCCTGTACCGAGACACAGTGCTCCTGCCCCGGACTGACTTCCCCATGAAGCTGACCGGACAGAAGCTTCTGGACAAAGAGCTCCAGATTCAGCAGGTATAAGGATATATAAGAGGCTGACCAGACTCCATTCAAAAAACAGTCAAATTAATCTTCTTCTTGCTTGTAGATGGCAGAACACGCTTTGTAGCAAATCATTAAAAATATTCTATTATGTTTACAGTCTAGTCTTCACTTCGGCATGCATCACATCTGTTTAGAGTTACTTATTATACTCTTACAACCTCATATTGAGACTGACTGAAGCTAATGTGTAAGGCTCTGTGGGTGAAATACAGTGCTGGGTTGCATTTCTACAACACATCCTGTTTTGATAGATAATCATGGTTACAGATTGCTTCATAGTCGTGATGCTTTGTGCCAAATCATAACATAAACCCTCTCTACCTGTGGATTGCTTTGTAGGAGTGTGGATTTGCAGAGTTGTACACCTGGCAGAAAGAGAGGAAAGCCAAAAAGGAGTTCTGCCTTCATGACGGACCTCCGTACGCCAATGGAGACCCTCATGTAGGACATGCACTCAACAAGGTAGTCATTTTTATTACATATTTTTTTGTCATTGTCAGAATCCAGTATCCAACAGCAGCTCAAACACTGTCCGTCATCATCCAATCTACTCTTATCTTGTCTGATCCAGATCCTGAAAGACATCCGCAACCGTTTTGAGATGCTGAGGGGTCGACAGGTCCACTACATCCCAGGATGGGATTGTCATGGCCTGCCTATCGAGCTGAAGGCCCTGGGAGAGCTGGGTACCAGTGGCCTCAGTCCTCTGCAGATCAGACAGAAAGGTAAAGAGGGAGAGGAGGAAGAAGGTTGAATGTGAGCTCTGTTATGCAGCTGCTGTAACGTTTTGTTTTTTTATCCCACCCAGCGCGGGAGTTTGCAGACGGGGCCATAGCTCGTCAGAAGGCTGCTTTCCAACGCTGGGGGGTGATGGCTGACTGGGACCAGTGTTACTACACGTATGATGGAGCCTATGAGGGGGCTCAGCTCAAAGTCTTCCAGGATATGCACAGCAAGGTGGGCAAAGATGCTTGACCAGACTGAAGAGCTTCAATAACTATTCATCTAAATAGTAACATTAGTAACAGCTATGTTAAACTAGCTGACTCCTGTCTCTCAGTGGTACATCTGTACAACAGGATATAATTAGGTTTCTTCAGTCTAACATGGTTATTCTACTTTATTGTATTTCAGGGGCTCATCTACCAGGACTATAAGCCAGTGTTCTGGTCTCCATCATCAAGGTACTAGATTAACTTTTGTATATTTTATTGTTTTTGCTCCTCGTGTATGCTTGAATTCTGTGTCTCTTCCTCTGTAGAACGGCCCTAGCGGAGGCAGAGTTGGAGTACAACCCAGAACATGTGAGCAGGGCCATCTACGCCACATTCCCCCTGGTCACCCTGCCTCCTAACATAGCCTCAGAAGCAGGTAATGCAAATACACACAGGTACAGGTAATTCAGAGTGTTTTAAAGTGAAGATTTCTGACACTGTGTATGTGTGTGTGTTTGTGTCTGGTTCGTGTACATCAGCAGATCTGAGCGGGGTCTCTGTGTTGGTGTGGACCACCCAGCCGTGGACTATTCCTGCCAACCAGGCCGTCTGCTACATGCCCAACGCCCAGTAAGAACCAGCACCACTAAATGACATTAACACAGTCCCAGTCAGTCAAGCTCAGCTCTCTGCTGTCAGCCAGGGCTCCAACCTTCATTACTCTAAAGTGCACTTATCATCATTAACTGCACTACCTCAGTCTATGTAATGATAGAATACATAATTACTGATGAGGCATTTTCTCACACTAATGATGTCTTAAAACCTAAACTGCATTTCCCATCAGCCCTGAGTTTTCTGTCACAAAGACAGTTGCAACATACTTCTTGTTGCTGCTTGTGTACGTTGGTTGTTGTTGCAATGCATTTGTTTTGAGATCAAAAGGAGGAAAGAAATAGTTAGTGACTTTTCCAGATTTTCAAAATAAAAGTGTTATCTTTAATTGCAGTAGTTAAATGCTTGTTGCTGCAGTACATTTGGTTTTAGATCAGAAGGAGCAGAGAAATAGTCTAGTGAGTTTTTCCAGATTTTCAAAATAAAAGCGTTATCTTTAATTGCAGTGGAAGAACAATTTTCTCTCCTTGTGTTTTGCCGTTAAAGCATTTGGACTTGTCATTGTATGGAAAGTGCAGGTGTTACTAATGGCATTAACAATGGCTCTGTTCTATTTATGCATTCCAGTAAGTTAGGACTGTGTGACAGCAACAACTGAAGCAGCCGTCGTTAATTAGATTATTCACACCTGCGCTTTTCATGCTACATGTCAAAATGTGTTTATTTGTTACTGTTCAACAGAGCCTGACAGTGTGAGGCTTCTGCTGGATTATGATGTCAATATTTGAGAGTTAAAAATGTCAATAAGTTTTTGCATATATATAGTCCTGGTAGATGAGCATATATTCACATAGTTGTGTTTTTTTTAACATAATCTTTAATAAGGATGTCTTAAATCTGGTTATAAAAGAGTTGTGACTATTTCATGTAAAATGTATTTTAGAGTTTAAAAAAAGGTGTAAATGTCAGCATTCAATAGTGGACAAACTATGTGATGGAGAGATTCTAACCTACCTATACATACATATACATATACATCTGGGATCAGCTAAAATCAGCACAGCCAATAGACAATTGTTCACTCCTCCCAGCAGAAATAACACTGCTGTAATCAATCACATTAATAACTGCATTCTATTCACTGGACCAGCTTACTGAGGCACTTTAGGAATGGAGCCATTGTTAATGTTCTTAGTTCAACCTGGAAAGAGGCTTACAGTCCCTTACTGATGGGCTTCTTTGCTTATGGCAATTAAACTGTCATTAGATTAATACTGTAATTATTCATTGATGTTAAAATACTAGTTGTGGCACCTTGTT
Organism: Scomber japonicus; assembly: GCF_027409825.1. Classification (NCBI taxonomy): domain Eukaryota; kingdom Metazoa; phylum Chordata; class Actinopteri; order Scombriformes; family Scombridae; genus Scomber; species Scomber japonicus. The sequence goes on along the minus strand of NC_070593.1, from coordinate 25,421,226 downwards.
ATTCTTAATAGGCAAATTATAAAATGTAAAGTGAATGTAGAGTTACATTTGGAAGGCTTCAGTAAGTGACTTTTTTCTATTTGCAGGTACTCTGTGGTGAAGAGGACTGACAACTCTCAGCTGCTTTTAGTTGCTACTGAGCGCATAGCCAGCATGGCAACACTACTGGGAACAGAGCTGGAGAGTATAGGCACATACACAGGTAATGCTCATACACACACACACACACACACGCACACGCACACACATATACATGAAAGAGTCTATAGGTTGAGTCTTAATGTCCCCCCTGTCTTTCTTCTCCAAGGCTCCCAACTTGAAGGCGGGGTCTGCAAACATCCCACGATACCTGAAAAAGAAGTGCCGCTACTGCCGGCCAATCATGTGACTATGGCGAAAGGAACAGGATTGGTCCACACAGCCCCAGCTCACGGCATGGATGATTATAGCGTTGCTTCACAGTTTAAACTGTCTGTGGTACGTTGGGAGTAAAGAAAAGCATGTTTGTACCATTAAAGATAATATTTTATTTATTTTTTTGTTTATATTGTAAGTTGAATATCTAAAATTCAGCTCTTGAATTGATGATAGAACAAAACAAGCAATCTGAGGATGTTACTTTAGGCTGATTGGCCTGTTTTTAAATACTAAAAAACAAATTATACATTAAATGAATAATTAATTAATCAATAAAACAGTCCTTGGTTGCAGCCCTAATAATGTTTTAAGCTATTTATTTAATAGCTACTGTATGAGGTTTGGATAGGGTGCTGAATTCATTTTGCACTTTTGCATCCATATTAAATAGTTTGTATGTTTTTCTATCACCTAAGGAGTGTATGGTGGATGAGGATGGTAAGTTCACTGAGCTGGCCGGCCCTGAGCTGAAGGATCTGTCTGTGATGAGCGAGGGCACTGAAAAAGGTAATGCGTATATGTTGAAAGATGCACATAACATGGATGAAAGCAATTTTTTCACATTTCTCTGCATGTTTTGTTGTTGTTATGTTTATTCAATCACCTGACTGCCTGTTGTAGTGATTTCCATGCTGAAAGAGTGCGGGGCTTTGGTGAAAGAGGAGCAGTGTGTCCACAGCTACCCGTATGACTGGAGGACCAAGCAGCCTGTCGTCATCAGGCCCAGTAAACAGTGGTTCATTAACACAGCCTCACTCAAAGACAAGGCCACGGTAAAGCTGATACATTTTTGTTGAGCTTCTTTTTGCTAAAAAAAAACAAACATAGTCTGTAGTTGGGTTTCAAGAGAGTGATGCATTTTACATGTGTGTTTGTGTTGGTGCAGGATGCGCTGCAGAAGGTACGTATTTTGCCAGAGTCCGCACGGGGCAGTTTGTTAGCCATGCTGGACAGACGGACCTACTGGTGCATCTCCAGACAGAGAAGCTGGGGCGTCCCTATACCAGTCTTCTACCACAAAGAGACCGGAGAGCCGCTCATCAACAAGTAAGCCAAAACATGCAGACAAACTGGCTCAGACACATATTTGGATACACACTGCCACATTTTTAGAGATGTATCAGAGAAACACATTGTCTGTCACACACAAACACACTAATATGTTATATACTAAACATTCTTCCTGTCTCTGGACTCTGCAGACACACAGTGTCCCATATAGCAGAGCTCTTCAAAGAAAAGGGCAGTGACTGTTGGTGGGAGCTTCCTATTGAGACTTTGCTGCCAGCAGATGTGATAAAGAAGGTGAGTTTATGTTTGTGAGAGTGAAATTAAGTTAGATGGGTTAGTTAGAAGCAGCATCACTGATACATTAGATGATATGGACCACAAAATAAATAAATGGGGTATGGACAGTATAATCCTCTATTTTGATTACTATTATAATTATTAAAACTATTTGTGTTTTTTTCATTCATTCAGAGTATAATTGATTGGCGTCAGAGCCTTAAGTAGCATTCCATATTGGCTCTTAAAATGTCAGCACTTGTCAAGATGATTAAGGTCTATAGTGTGGATTTGCATGTCAAAGTGGAACTTTGAAATGAGCTTTAATTTCATTTTATATTTACTCCTATATTTACCATGTGATTGAGTCTTCACTCTCTACAGTTTCTAGATACAGAAAGTTTCAAGTAGACATTTTCAGCAAACCCACAGTACTGTACATCTACCCAGCAGACAGATAAAAGACAGAAGTTTGAGGTGTAAATGTTGGACTTTTCCTTCAAGCAATCAATTATCAGTCATAGCTAATCAATTAGTATAAATGTCATTTGATTGACTCTGACTGTTAACTTCAACTTTCATGTGTGTGTGTGTGTGTGTGTGTGTGTGTGTGTGTGTGTGTGTGTGTGTGTGTGTGTGTGTGTGTGTGTGTGTATATGTGTATGTATGTATCAGAGTAAAGCAGGTCCAGTCACAGACTATGTTCGTGGAGAGGACGTACTGGACATCTGGTTTGACAGTGGAGCATCATGGGCTGCTGTACTAGAAGGTACACCTGAAATGTCTTCATGTTGCCCTCTTATGCAAATCATGTTGATTCATATGAATTTGGATATGTTTTAGTGGAATCAGCAGCACTAATGTTTGTCTCCCCTTCATCAGTTAGATACTGGATCAGGGTCGCTGACCAGTTAATTCTCCTTTCATTAGTTTTATTGTAGGAAAGCTACTTACACCTGTCTTACGTAGTCCACTATCCCAACTAAGTTGTTTTGCAGAGTATCATTAGTAAAAGCACTAGTTTGCTGATCACAAACATGGATTAGCAAGTCATGCAGTCTCAGTATTCAGGGTCACACGTGTTTTTAATTCAATGTTACTAGAACTGCAGACAGTAAAATCAGTGAATGCATTTTCATCACAGATACACTGCCACATTGCTGTCTCATTACTGTGAAATCGTTCATCATAACAGGTCATTTTATCCAGAGAAGTTAGACGCAGTGATGTTTTAACAGGATATTAATTAAATAATGGTAAATTAAAAGTTGCATTATAAACACTGGAGATGTTGGTTAGTCACACTTAAATATCTCATCTGTTGTCGATTAATTTCTGTGAAATTTAGACATTCAATCATGGTGTCCAGAGGATGAATTCTACTGACTTTGGTGATCCTCTGACTTGTCATGTAGTGCCAACAGCAGGTCCATCCAGTGACTACATTATACTTTAACATCTACAAGATGGATTTGCACAAAGTTCTGCTCAGACAAGCATGATTCCCAGAGGATGAACACTTATAACCTTGGTCAACCAATGGGTTACTCTCCAGCACCACTATGAAGTTTTATACATGTTGTTTCAAATGAAATGTGTTTGATTAGTTGCCATGAAACCTTGAGTCATTCATGTCCCCCTCATAATCAATTGTAATCTTTTTAGTGATCTCCTGAAGTTTCATGTAGCGCCATCCTCAGGTCAGAATATTCATTTGTCCAACATTTTGGTTTATGACCAAATATCTACAAACTAATAACATTCCCATCCGTACTTTGTGTTTATTGCTAATTAGTAAATGCTAGCATGATAACATGCTAAACTATACCAGCATGTTAGCATTCATGTTATTGTCAGACATTAGCATTTATGTCAGTGTTGGGATTTCATTTGATGATCATTTTATTTCATAACATTTATTAAGTTGGTAATGCATGTAAGACAGTTAATATGGACAAAATTGAATTAAAAGAATATAAGACATTTTCATTTACATATTAATTCATAAATTAGAAGCTAAATTTAGAAGCTAAACTAGCGAATGTTAGCATGCTAAACTATACCTATGTTGTACTTGCCAAACATTAGCATGTTAGCATTGCTATTGTCAGACATTAGCATTTATGTCAGTGTTGTGATTTTATGATAATAATAATATGATAATTTTATTTCATAACAGTTGTTAATAAGTTGATAATTCATATTACACAGTTAATTTTAGAAAAATTGATTTATAGGAACATTAGACATTGTTATTTACATAATTTATCATTTAGAAGCTACATTTAGAAGCTAAGAGTTAGCACTAGATGTTGTTAGTTAGCAGTCGCCACAAGCTAACATGTATGGCTTCTTTATATTTACTGAAGAAGCATATGTGATTTTAAGTCCAGAGTCTTGTCTCGTCATTTTTGAAAATAGTTAGACTAAGCTACAACAGTCAGAGCTGTACTTGCTCAGCAGTGCTAGCATGGTTGTGGACTCTCAGTCGTATTGTAAAACAGGTTGCGAGTCAGCAGATTATGAGCCGCTATAAAGTGGACATGTTCTCCATTGTTTTTGGTTGTGTTGTCATTTCCAGAGGAGATGGAGGGAGAGTCTGAGGAGCCTGAGTCACGTCTTAGCTGGCTCCCTGCTCGGCTACGCAAACCCCTCATCACAGGTTATCTGACCACCCACCTACTGGCCCACACAGCAACCCCTCGTCTTCCAATGTGTCTCTCTCTCTTTGTTTCTCAGGCTTTTATACCTGTTGTCTCTCAATATCTGGTTCTTCTTCCTCGCTGTGCCTTCAAATGCTCTTGGTTAAGGTGAAATTATGAGTTGGGAAATGTCCCACAATACCAAAGCTAGCCAGATGAACTTTGTCACTCTGCTACTGAAAGTCATAGCACCTCTCTAGCAGTTGATGATGACTACAATTAGACATTCACCTTCAGTAAGCATTTGAATGTGCTTTGAATGAGGAATATTAATAAATATTGGACATGGAAGTAGGAGATTATGAGGAACTCCTTATGACAGCATGAATCTCAACCGTTCTCTTTCCTTTACTCTCTCTGCTGCATGCAGGATTTAGACAGAGCCCCTAGTTTGGGAGAACACAGTTTGTTTCTTTTTCCAGGATTGACCCAAACTCTGCACTTCTTTGCTATCTGTACTGCCTCACTGTGGATTGTGGATGGATTCAGGGTGGAGATGGGCAACTGAAAACTGTCTGTGCTTGTGATGCCATGTTACAAACATCTGGCTGTCTATGTGAAGCCTCTAACCATCTTGAGTATAAAGACGACTTGTACACAGGATGCATCGGGGCAACTTCCCCAACTAACACTGGCTGACCTCTCATGTCTTTTCCAGACATTTCTGTCCTCTGTGGATGAAGTCTTCACACATACACTAACCAAGTTCCTTGTGGGGTTTTTTATGTGTGGTTGAAGTGTAGGAATAACTGAACTGAGCTCTTTTCTTCCTGCAGAGTCAGACTCCAGAGCAGATGCATACGTGGAAGGGAAGGATCAGATCGGAGGCTGGTTTCAATCCTCGCTACTCACGAGCGTCGCCATGAGGAACAAAGCGCCTTACAAGTGAGTGTCCCCCATGCACAGGCTGCTGTGTTCACTCTGAGGACCAGATGTGTCATCAGGGTGTCTATAGCACAGTGTATCAAAAACTAAACCCCTAAATCTGCTACCGAAATACACAGGAATTAGTAGTTTTGGGTGTGTTTATTTTATACTGATGGCCCTGAGTTAAATACTATTTATGTTAATGTTATGTTATTCAGGCAAAATTCAAAAAGATTTAACATTTTATATTTGTGAATTTAGGCTTCCTTTGTTAAATAAAAAGGGTTTAGTAGGAAAAATGCTTATATTTCCATAACTACCAAACCTCAGCTATAACATCTGTACTAGCATAACATTTTTTGAGACACTACCCGACAGGGTATTCAGTAGGTAGAGCGGGACATCCATTAAACGGAAGATCGGTGGTTCAATTCCCAAGATACAACGAATTGCTACGCCAACAGTGTGTGAATTTGTGAGTGAATGATAGTTTCCTGCAGGTTGGCATCTTGCGCGGTAGCCCCTGTCATCAGTGTATGAGTGTATGAGTGTGTGTGTGTGAATGGGTGAATGTGACTTGTAGTGTAGAAGTGCTTTGAGTGGTCAAAAGACTAGAATAGTACAGTCCATTATCAGCTCATACAAGGGATGTTTTGAGGAGAGAAGTATCTGGAGGACTGCAAGAACTCTCTGCAACAATAAAAAATATGAGAATCATCTGCATCTCTGGACAAATTATCTCAGGCTTTGATCTTAATCTGTGTGTGTGTGTGTGTGTGTGTGTGTGTGTGTGTGTGTGTGTGTGTAGGTCTCTAGTGGTCCATGGCTTTACTATCAGTGAGAAGGGAGAGAAGATGTCTAAGTCTCTGGGGAACGTTGTGGATCCTGATACAGTCATTAATGGAGGGAAGGTGAGATCAGTGTTTAAGTCTCCTTGGAAAGTCTGAAATGATCTGAACTGAATATTGTATTCATTAAAATGCAACCTTTCTGAAATTTAAAGGATCAGTTCACCCAAATCACAATAAACCACATTTGACTCGTAGTTATGTGTAGCTATAATTGTTTTTTTTTTCTCTTTGTTCCTGCCAAACTTAAATAAATCATAGGTGAATGGAACTTGCTTTTTTGTCACACTTTTGGTAAATTAAACTGAAATCCTCTGAAATGTTGCCAGCAGACCTGCAACGATTAGTTGATTAATTGATTGTCAATTAGCAGAATATTAATCAGCAACTATATTGATAAGCAAATAACTTTTTCAGTCAGTTAGTTAACAGTAACAGCTTTGGATGTTAGACTGTTGAACAGATAAAACACATTTGAAGATGCCACCATGAGCTCTAAAAGATGATCACGGTTATTTTTCACTATTTTCTGACAAATTTGACATTTTATGGACAAAAAGATGAATGGATAAAATAACCAGCAAATTAACCAGTAATGGAAATAGGAAGGAAGTGGGGAAAGTGTATGTTTTTTTTAATTTTTTTTGGGTGAATTGACTCTTTAATTGTTGAAGATAATGTGATTTTCTTTCGAGGGTGCACTCAATCTTAATATCTCATGGCTTTCTCATTACTGTTTTTAACACCAGCCACCATTCATTCATCTAAACAATAAGTCTTATTTACTGACAGCATTGTTTCCCTCCCACACAACCTGCCCCTCTTTCCTTTTGTCAGGACTCCAGTTGTCCAGCGTACGGGGCAGACGTGCTGCGCTGGTGGGTGGCAGAGTCCAACATATTCTCTGAGATTCAGATCGGGCCCACTGTGCTAAACTCAGCCAAAGACAGCATCGGCAAGGTACCAGTGAAGTACAAAAAGCACTTAGTTCAATTGAGTGGTTATTCTTTCATGAATGCTACTAACTGCTCTTCTTTCTCTCTCTCTCTCTCTATCAGTTGAGGAACACTCTGAAGTTCCTCCTCGGTAACCTGCAAGGCTTCGACCCTCGAGTTCAAGCCGTGGACGCCAAAGAGATGCACTACATCGACCAGTACATGCTGCACCTGCTGCGCGAGTACGGCATGAAGGTGTGTTTAGAGTTACCTACCTTATTCCAGTCCATGTTACTTCATTTGACTGAAATAAAACCACTGAAATATATATATATGTGTGTGTGTGTGTGTGTGTGTGTGTGTGTGTGTGTGTGGGTTTGTGTGTAATTGCAGGTGACAGACGCCTACAGTGAGTTTGATGCAGGCAGGGTCATCCGCATCCTGCAAGCCTTCATCTCCAGAGATCTCTCCAGCTTTTACTTCAGCGTCATTAAAGACAGGTAACAGTTAAAAAACACAGTTCCTACACTTTGTTTATCTGCACCTGCTTTACTTTGAGTCTCCTTTAACCTCACATATCATTAATTCATATTTAATACTGAAACTAAGGCTATGATATCATTATCCAGATGTAAACTGTCTCCAGCTACTCTCATTCACATGCTTGGGTCATTCTGGGATCAACCTTAAAAATGTATGATAGATTTGAAGCAAATTCTTTAACAAGCATTTTTAGTGTTAAACCAGACAATAAGGATATTGTATGAATATTGACAATGCTGTTGCATTTACCAACTTGTTAGTCCCATGGCTTATTATTGTCTTATCTTATATAACTGAAACAAATCCAAAGCACACTTTTCATTCCAGGTGGCTGAGAGATATCACATCATTTTAAAACTAGAGAAAATCAAATATAACATGTGGATGTCATTTCATAATTTGTGTTTTTCATGATCACTGGGATAAAGATAAAGAATACTGCAGATATTTAATGTATTTTTAGATGTATTTGTAAGTAATTTATTTGTTTTTATATACTAAGTCTTATGGTTTATTATCATATATTTTAAATGTATTGTTGTAGTCTGTTGGGTTGTGGGATTGGATAATACGGTTGGGGGTTTTTATGTGTATATTTTGATATTTAAACTTTATAAAACTATATATAAATATCTTAAGATTGCATGTTTCTTCATTGTGTCTCTGTCTGTCAGGTTGTACTGTGATCCAGAAGACTCACTGGGCAGAAGATCATGTCAGACGGCCTTGGAGGAAATCCTGGACGGGCTGACCAGATCCATCGCTCCCATCCTGCCACATCTGGCTGAAGAGGTTTATGCATATGCACCAGGACATGACAGTACGTGCACGTTTAGCTTCATGTGAGGCTTCAGGAGTTGATATTTAACATTGTTCAAGGCTGTAGATAAGCTGCCTTTTGTTAATTGTGTCTGCAGAAGAGGAGACGCTGTTCAGGAGCGGCTGGATCAAGAGCAGCTCTGTGTGGAGGCGACCGGGGTTGGAGGAGGCGGTGGAGGGGGCGTGCGCCATCAGGGACTCCTTCCTGTCGTCCATCCCGGGCAAGAACGCGGCTCAGTATGACCTCAGCATCGCCATCGAACCCGGTCTGCTGTTTGAACTCATGGAGGTAGGACACAGGAAGTTACTGCATGTTCACTCGACCGTGCCTTTTAAATTAAAACATTTTTAATTAGATTTGTTTTCTAGTCTCTCCAAGAGGAGCCCTCCTCCACCTCCTCCCAGCTGGCTGAGCTGATGATGGCAGCGCGGGTCAACCTGAGTGGCCAGCTGCCCCGCGACCTGCCCGACGATGCCGTGCTGAAACAAGGCAGCTTCCTCATCAACCTGGAGGGTGAGGAGCATTAGCACCACTCACGATAATAATAGATACATCTATCATTTCTAATATACCTGATCATCATTAGCACTTCAATACAGCTGCAGACCTATAAAACTGTATGTGTGTTTTAGGTGGTGTTATCCGGGAGGACAGCGCCTACAGTATAGCAGCGGTTCCCACGTCCACCGCCCGCTGCCCTCGATGCCGCCGCTACACCTCCGAGTCGGCAGACTGCATGTGCCCGCGCTGCCAGACCGTCGTCTCGCAGGCTCACTGACAAAACACCTAGTCGCCGTGACGACAAGTGGACATCACCTTGGCTGTTTTTGGTTTTTTTCCTCCTGCTGCTGCTGCTTCGGGTGGAGGTGGACACCAGCTTTCACACTCCCACATCAGCTCGGAGGTTGAGCTTTCTGGCATCGCGTTGGAACGTCCTAACAGCTGATAGCCTGGTTCTCATTCTTGATGCACTTAACACGCTTAAACAGCAGGTGTGAACTATAAACCCAAAATTGTCCCGATACAGCGTGAGGAAGACGATTAACTGTATTTATAGATGGGAATGAAAGGTGTTGACTTTACTGACAGTGAACGAGGGAAGCCACTGTTTTTTTAAGTAATGTTTAAATGTATAGAATATGGAGGAATTCACTACAGGTGTCACTATGTGATAACAGAGAGTTGATCTTGCATATAACGGTGAGTTAAATATGGGTGAGCTGCTTATCTTTGTATTATAAACTCAATATGTATATGTGAAAAATATTGAATGATAAATAAATTGAGTTTGATCTCAGAATGTGTTTTAAATGTCAGAAAAAAAGGTAAAGAAGACATATGTCAAAGCGTTTGAGAAACCTCTTTATTCTGCATTGAATTAGCCCAGTGGAAGCAGCTGGACGGCGGTGGGGTGGGGAGGGGGGCAGAGGAGGGACTACAGAATAGGAGGCGTACAGGCACAGCTAGTACAGAACTGTCTGCATATATATAAATAAAAAATAAGGTCCATTTCTTTATGATACATCACTCTTGTCCATGTGAGAAAAGGAAAGAGGAAGGAGAGAAGTGTCGGAACTGAACGCTGATATGGCACACAGGCAGGAAACCCACACAGTGACGTCTGATGTGACAGTCAGTGAGGTGGAAGTGGTGACAGTCAGACGGTGAAATCCGTCATAATGACAAAGAGAAAGACGTGCCTCGTTCCTTAATAACCATCTCATTAATGTATCCTAACGATACTCTTCAATAGCAAGTATTCAATATAATTTATGTTACATGCACAAAAATATCAGGGATTAAAAAAAAAAAAAGAGTTAAAAGCCTATCATATCCCCTCTTTATATTTATCATCGCCTTCTACAATTAAGTAAGGAAGATTTCATCATATTAATATCAGCTGAATGATAAAAGAAAAAAATCTCCATGAGCATGATGTGTGTGTGTGTGTGTGTGCTACTGGACTCCACGATCCAGATTCTGAAGTGGCAGGACAATGTCAACAGTGGATGGTGGAGGTGTGTGTGTGTGGGGGGGGGGGGGCGTCTTTCAGCAGTGACCATATTATTATATATATCTCTGCTTCATGTAGTCTCCCAACACTCCTTTCCTCTTCCTACGGTCATGCCTTCATAGACGTCTCCACCGAACCCCTCCCCCTTCTCCCTCTGAGGGTCAGTCCTCCGTCGTTAGGGCCTCCACCGCCTCCAGCAGGTGCAGAGCCAGGCTGTACTGTGCGTGGTTCTCCGGCAGCATTTCGATCAGGCGGCCGACCAGCCTGCTGGTCTGGGAGAGGGGGACCAGGGGGCACCGCAGCTCGCTGGGGTCCTGAGACAAAAAAGATCAAATCATTACAAAACTGTAATCTTGAATTTGATCATATAAAAATGTACTTAAAGAAAAACTGGGAGAGAACTTAAGAAAAATTGCTATCACATGCCTCCTCTTTATGTGTGGTTTAATACTTAACAGAACCAAGAGTCTGCAACACGTAAGCTCTGTGAGTTAAACATGCTGATATAGCAGGTATAATGTTTACTATGTTCAGCATCTTACTTTACCATATTAGCATCATAGCATTTGCTTATTGAAAGGGGTAAAGTATGACTAAAGGTGATAGGAATGTCAGTTGTACACAAATCTGCTTATAAACCAAAGTACTGATGATTTGGGAAGTGAAAGTGTCAACACAGTTATTATAATTCATCCTGAGTGGAACCCAAATATCACGACGGTCCATCTGACAGCTGAGACATTTCTCACCATAGCCTTGAGCCAGGTGCAGAGGGTGGGGGGCAGGCGGGCCAGCAGCTCCATGGCAGGCTGCGTCTGGCTCTGACTGTGAAGCAGCAGGTAGCTTAGCCTCTGGCCGGTCAGCACCAGCAGCTGAGAGCCCAGCACGTCCTTGTCTTCCACCTCTAGCATCACCTGCATGATAACCACACACATGATAAGAACTACAGCTGCAAAATCCATACAAATACTGTCTTATGATTTTTAGCTTCTGTCTGCCAAAGAGCAAACCAGATGTTTTGTCATGCTTTGGAGCCATTCTCCACTGACCTCCTCTGCTCTCAGGTCCAGGCCCTGGTTGTAGAGCTCGCACACGAGGTGCCGTCGCAGGATGTCGGGGTTGACCTGCAGCAGAGAGCCCAGCTCCAGACACAGCGAGGGCCACCAGTCAGCTTTGGGGCCGTTAGAAGGTAACGGAGAGGACCCGGTGTTAGAGGCTGAGCTGGAAGCATCGTCTATAGCCTGCACCCAGCCGGTTAGTACCCGCAGGAGGAACTGAGGCAGAGGAGGAGAAGGTTGGAAGTATGAAGAATGAGGAGATACGATGAGATTTGTTTTCCTTCTCTACATCACAGTTCTCACCTCTTGTCGTAGTGAGATCAGACCCGGGTCTGAGTCTCCAGAGGGCATCAGCTGGATGCTCGTCAGATCTCTGAAGAAAGCGTTCTTACCCTGAAACCACACACACACACACACACACACACACACACACACACACACACACACACACACACACACACACACACACACACACACACACACACACACACACACACACACACACACACACACACACACACACACACACACACACACACACACACACACTATTAGTATTCAATTCAAAATTACCCGTAGACATAAAATAGATGTTTCTATAAGATTTAGGCCATTTAAATAATAAAATAAAGAACTTTTTGGAAATTTGATGCACCAAACCAGCATTTAATAGTCCAAATAATGGCTGTGATGGAACCCAGAAACATATTTAATGATGAAGTGTAAGATAAATGTGTATTTGTGCGTCTACGACTCCCTGCCTCTCTGTCCCCTCACCTTGCTGTCAAACAGGCTGAGTGGTTTGACTTTCAGAATAAAAGTCATAGCAGCGTGCATCAGGGAGGCTAACAGGCAGTGGTGCTGCACCAGAGGGAAGTGGACACCTTTCTGTTCCATGGCCAGTTCAGCTATAGAGGCGGGGCCCTCCGCTCCGCACCACGCCTCCTCCACTGACAGCTCCGGAGGGGGAATCTCCTCCACCGCTGAGTCAGCCTGGAGAGGGAACAGAAGACGTAGGTGGTGGTTCATTCTTCATTTTAATGTCAGCTCATAGTTTAGTTAGAATATAGAACATGCACGCACTGTAAGTGAGCCAGCTGGGTGATACATCAAACATCTAAGTGTGTTTGAGAGTTAGGTGATTTACTTAAGAAGGACATTAAGAGCCAAATTAAATCAGAGTTAACATGTCAAGGTATTATTCTTGAATTGAATTTAAATACTCATTTAAAGGAGGTGACCAAAAACAGCTTTTTTATCAGTGTATAAATATGGCCAAAATACAGCTGTTCCTATCCCAGATGAATATAGCTATTTTTATTGGACTACCAAAACACTCACTTAACAAATTACAACTCATTCAATATTGTGTGCTGCTAGACTTTTAACCAAAACAAGGAAGACTGAGCATATTACTACAGCTCTACACTTCATGGGATCCCTTTATCTTTTAGAATAGATTTTAAGGTTTAAAGCAGCCGCTACAATAAGGTACCTTGATCTGGACCTCGAGGGTCTGTGGGATACAATAAGGTTGAACTCACTCACTTACTGGATTATGTGTAATGGCATTGTTTTCTAACAATCAAAAAAAAGGGATATGTATTGATTTAGCTGTTGGCATCAATAAATACTGTTGTATTAATTGATGCCAACCCATCCTTCCCTATGGGTTTATTTTGGTGTTTGTGTATATATTATTTGTATTGTATATAATAATATTCTTAAAAAGAAAAAAAAAACTTGTTTGTAAAGATTCACAAGCTCTCTATAATAATCTACTGCTGGCCTTTTTAAATATAGAAAATAGGAAGTGCAGCATATGCTCTACCTAAAGCTATAAGACTATTAGTGTCATTTTAACTTATTTTTATTAAATGTCTGATTTATACAAATTATCTAATTTTATCACTTATTTTAAAAATTGATTTATTTGCTGTAGTTTTATTATTTTCTATGTAAAGCACTTTGAACTACATCCTTTGTATGAAAGGGAAAAGGGAAAGCTCTATAAATAAAGTTTATTATTATTATTATTATCATTATTCAATAACAAATGAGTGGTTTAGTAGTAGTGACAGTAGTGATACTACTGGTAACAGCAGTGAAATGTTGATAATTAGTAGTGACACTACATTAGTAGTAAAAGCTGTAGTAACATAAACACTTTCAAACTTACTAACTTCTACTGAGATACTAATGCATGAATTAATGTATTAATGTATTAATAGCAACATACCCAGCATGCTAACTATAAACTTTACTTGGAATGACATTCATTTAAATGTGTTATAGTCATTATTAGAAGGCACAAAACTAAATGAATAAACATAAAGTCATTATATCTGCTAATGCACACTCAGTGAAAAGCCTTAAAACTTACACAAGCTGGAAGATGCTGCAATTTAAATGCAAAAAGTCAGGGTGCTGTGTATAATACAATGTTTTACTCCATGTCAAATTCTCAAAGGAACAAAAAAAAACCAACAAAGCATAGATGGAGCTGGAGCTGCTAGCCTCAGTCACTGTCCATGCTTTGTATTGGATTGATGCAAGCTGCTGGTCATTCTCCATCATGCTCTGTAATGTCTTCTCCTTACTTACATAGTAATTTGTAAAATACAAAGGGCTCTTATTGTTAACCAACAGCTCAGTCACCTCCATGAGGATCTGCAGCAGGTGGACGCAGCAGCCCAGGAACGACGTCACGGCTTTGTCTCCCATCCCTACGTCCTGCACGCAGTCACAAACATATAACACTTAATACATTTACTGCAGTACTTTACACTGGGAATCCATAGAAATAGTCATTAGTCACTTACTCGCCGAAATAAGCGATCTTTGGGTGCTTTCCCCACCTAAAAATAAAGAGTGTGAATATTTTTAAAGACTCAACAGTAGGATAATAGATGCACAGACATGACTGTATAAGTGTGTGTGTGTGACTGACCTTCTCCATGAGGAAGGCTGCTGCTGAGAAACGCTTGACAATGAATGTACTCCACATCATCGTACAAATACCTGTGAGAAAAAACTCACTATTAACACACAGCTTGTAGATGAGTGCACAACAGGATCAATCTGACCTTTATTAATTAGTATGTATGAATATAATAAGTATTTGAGCCCCTCACCTAGTTGGATATGTGGACTGGAGACCAGTTTTAAGTGCTCCACAGCCCAGCCCAAGTATCGACCCTCCTGGGAAGAGAAGTAGGTGTAAGTCCAGATTTAAATAGAGAGGTGATTGGTTCTGATAACACATTAAACATATGCAAAAAAACAGAATGGTGTAATCACCTCTGGGTCTTTATTCCACTGCACCACATACTCCCAGCAGCAGTGGGCTAAGAGCAAATCAGGTGAGAGGGAATGTGGGAACCTCTGGCACACTGCCACCAACAGCTCTGGAAAAACAGTAGAAAGTGTTTCATTTCAGGGTTTAAAGATGTTCCATGAGGTTCAATATCAATCTACCGACACCCTTACACTGACTTGTACTGTACATATGTCTGACCTGCTGTTCTGTCCGTATCCTCTTGACTTTTCTCCTTCTCATCCTTTCCTTCTTCTCCTGTCGTCTGCTCCGGTTTGTCTTCTGCCTCTTTGTCTTCTCTCTTCTGCAGGATTTCCTTCAGTCGCTCTGGAGCCAAGTTATGTCTGAACACCCACTTGGAAACACTGTCGGTAATGCCACCTTGGAAGAAAAATGAGAAAAGAAACCGACTGAAATATATATTTTATTTGATTTTTGTGTGTTCTCCTCTGTGTGAAGCACTTTGGACCAAATATATTGTGTTTAAAGTGCTATATAAATAAAGTTGAAGTTGAAGTTGAAATATAAAAGTATGTGTCTTAAGTAGGAAAAAAAATCTCACGTAGATTAAGGGAAAAATAAAACTTACATAAAAAACATGACAGTAATATATTGTTGTTTCCAGCGTACCTGTACCTCCCTCCAGCAGCATTTTGATGGAGCACTGTGGTGCAGCGCCCCCTGCTGATCCCTGTGGTGGAGGCACCAACAGCAGAGTCTGCAGCACCAGCACGTCCTCCAGCTGCCGAACGCACACCACCCACTGCTCCAGCTCCAGGGACACCGTCTCCCACTCCTGCAGCTGTCAAACACAAATACATGCAGAGGTGTCAAAGCCAGTGAGTGTGTTGTTGTTGTTGTTGATGTGAGAGAGAGATGAGAATGAGACATGAGGACGGAGGAATTCAATTGAAAAAAAATAAAAAGACATCCTCAGTCATTCCAGCATCATTTGGAGGAGACAGTAAATGTTCATGATGCACAGCGACTGTCAAACATGTACAAGTTAAAACTACCAGAGCACAGGTGTTGTAAGCATGGCCTCCTTTTCAAGCTCAGGCTGATATTATATGACTAATATTAATGATAACAATGACAGGTTATAACTTCACTGATGATAAAAGTGTATATTTTTCCTGAAGCAGAAATGCACTTGGAGCAGGAAAGAAATGGAAAATAAAAATCTTTTGGCTGATGAAGAAAAAATGAATAAGTAAAGTATGAACAAGACTGTTTTCATGATTCAGATTCTACACACAAACTATTCCATAAAGGATCATGTGGCTGCAGGTTTTCATTCCAACCAATCAGGAGCACACCAGACTTGACTTGTTTAATCAGCTGATCTCAATCTTCAGACAGCTGATTCATGTGTGCTCCAGATTGGATGGAACAATAACCTGCAGGTACACAGCCCTTTATGGAATAGTTGGGACATGTCTGACCTACAGTATTACAGTCATGCAATATTATTAATATTACAGTAAAGCTGTTTCCACACAGCCTGGCTGTTTATTTTACTGTCTCTCAGATCAGCTGATCAGCTGGTACAAACATCTGCATAGGACACAACTGTGGTTCCTCCTTCAAAGCCAGAGAGCCTCCTCACTTGCTTTTAAAAAGGCGTGGGGGAAAGAGGAGTGAGGATGGGAAGAAGCATTATTAAGCAACCATGATATGTTAAGGACAGACATACAGTAGCTGTGATGTCACCAGTAATTCAGAATGTCTAAATGTTGAAACAGAGTGGAGTACTACCTTTATGCTTCAACACTTAAATTGGATTTCTTGCTTTAAAATAGATTCCCTAGATTAAACTTTTCTTGTGCTCCATTAATTCTCTAGATTGATTTTTAATGGTACTGCTGGATGAGAGCACCAGTGTGATGAGACTTCTCTACCTTGCTGTCGGCCCGGCTGGTGATGCTCGCCTTAGCTGCACGATGAGCGACGAAGGCGGCTAGTAGAGAGGCGGCAGCGTTGTGTGACTGGACGCATGTACATCGGACCTGCTGCCACCAGGGGGAGATAGACTGAGTGTCCCATGACTCCTCAACCGCACCTGATGAAAAAGAGAATTTCATCTTGCAGTCATACTTTTTCACCTTGTGCTCCACAAAGCTTCACACACTGAACAGAAACACACACCTTTCATGTTGCTGAAGGTGATGAGTAGTGTGTGAAGGTTTCTAGT
Organism: Scomber japonicus; assembly: GCF_027409825.1. Classification (NCBI taxonomy): domain Eukaryota; kingdom Metazoa; phylum Chordata; class Actinopteri; order Scombriformes; family Scombridae; genus Scomber; species Scomber japonicus. The sequence goes on along the minus strand of NC_070593.1, from coordinate 25,404,225 downwards.
GTAGTCCTCTGGTTTTTGTAGTACCTCCTTCTCTCTTTGCAGCCACACACTTAACAACAGAGACTGGCAGAAAAAGCAAGAAAGATTCAAAATGACATGTTAAAGTCGATAATGGGAACAATTATTTAACATCTACTTAACTTAACTCATTCCCTCTATCAGTCATTTCCTCCATCTTACCAGTAGCTGCTGTGGACTGATGCCAGCCTGCTGTAGTGTATCACAGACTTCACGCACGGGGCTTTTTCCACACAGGCAGCCCCAAAATAAGAAGTTCCCTATACAGAACACACAAGAGCAAACCATCAGTCATTATCACAAATAAGAAATGAAACAACAGACAAAAAGGTCACTTTTCTCTTTGTTCTGACATAACTAAACCCTACAGAGAGACAGTGTTTAGTTATTAGGCTACAAACAGCTGGAACAGACATCTGGATGTGTGGAAATGTTTAAAAGGAAACTCAAAACCTCCCTGTTCAGCCTGGCTTTTGAGAATATATGGCTTTTTGATTGTTTGTTTTTGATGTTTTACTTTTTTTAAAAATCTTTTATTTTGTCTACTTCTTGTCTACTACAATTTTATTATTTCATTCTATAGTTTTATCTTCTTATCAATTTTATTAGTCTATTTCTTTTGTCTTTTAATCTCTTTCTTAACCTAGCTTTAGTCCAGCTTTTATTTAACTTTTTAAACTATTTTAGCCTTGTTTTTTTACTCTTACTTTTAATAAACCTTTTCTCTTATTTTACAAATTTTTAAAATTATTTCTATCTATTTAATTATTTATTTTTACTTATTTTAAACATTTTTATCATTATTATTTTCTCATGTGCATTTGTCTCAATTTTTGTCTTTAATTTGTTCTTTAAAAAAAAAAAGAAAGTAAGATTTTTTTCAGCATAGACACCTTTATTCAATAATAGACAGACAGGGAAACATGGGAGAGAGAGGGGGGTGTGACATGCAGCAAAGGACCTCTGGCCGGGATTCGAACCAGGGACAGCTGCGTACGTGGCATGCGCTCTAACCACTCAACCACCTGCACGCCCTTGTTCTTTGTTTTTATGAATTTTTTTTATTTTATTTTGTCACTTGTTCTGTCTCATTATCAGCTTGTCAATCCACTAACTGTGAAGCACTCTGAACTACGCTAGTCTGTATGAAAGCTGCTATATAAATAAAGTTTGTTTGATTAATACAGATACTGGATCTATTATAGTATCAGTGTGTCATAAACTTGTGTTGCCTTACCGAGCTTGTTCCACTCAGTTTCAGAGCCGCGGATCACGTTCAGCTGCCCTTCCTCAGTGTACTCCATCTGGGAGAGGAAGGCTTGGGCGGACAGGGGCGAGTTGGGTGAGTCCTGGGCAAAGGAGACGCTGGGTCTGGAGGTGAGCTGGGCGTAGCGTTGTAAGGTGGGGCCCACGCGGGACAGTTCTTCCTCTATACCCTCGAGAGATTCCAGCTGGAGGAGGAGAGGGGGTTTTATTGTGGGGATTATGAGGGATAATTAACTGTTAATTTACAATAAACCTTCACTCAGTTTACATGAGCACAAATATTTATGTGAGTATCATTAACAAGCACTGTTTGTGTGTGTGTGTGTGTGTGTGTGTGTGTGTGTGTGTGTGTGTTCTCTCACAGCTTCAGAGCAGGTCTCTGTGTCTGTAGCAGAGTGCAGCTGCTGGATGTCAGTGTAGAGTTGGAGCAGTTTCAGCTGTGAAGAGCAGAGCTGTGCTAACACTGAGTCCAGTCCTTCAGGGTCTGTGATGAAGAACACACCATGAAGAAAAATGTAAAAAAAAATACACATATAACCACACTTAGGTTTTAATGTGACAGAAAAAAAGTCTCTTAGAAATGAACTGCTGCTTTACCTTGTTGTTTCAGAGTGTCATTTAAGGCTGATGTGATGTTAGTGAGACAGGAGACAGGAGCGTTCTTGTTAGCCAGCAGAGACTCAAGAGCCTGGTGATAGAAACAAAGATTGGATTTAGAAATGTGGCTGTCACTGTCATCCAATAAAGTGTTTCTCTATGATCGTACCTGCTTCTTAATGGCAGGGTGTTTGATTTCCAGCAGCACGCTTTTGGCTTCACTCTCCAAAATACCTAAAAAAAAAAAAAAAAAAAAGATTTAAAAAATTGATCAAAAACTCTCTCATCACATCTTGAGCTACATCTATACATCTTGTATTTCTTACCAGGCTCCACCTCTCTGCTCCTCAGTATAGTAGTCAGTCTCTTTAACAGGTGCATGTCTTTGGCTCGCTCGCTCTTCTTGTCACTGAAGCAGAGAGGACACACGCACACGCACACACACAGAGATGAGATTTGGATGGACTGCTGCCATTAGAAGGGCACTGAAAGGACATCCTTAACAAGCTGTAGACAGACTGGAGGCTATTGTCATTTCATTTTATTTTGGCACTGAGCCTCTCTCTTGGAAAAACTCCAAAATGTCTCAGTGCCATTGTGTTACAGCAGGAAGTTCTTTATGGATTGAGTTATGTTGAAAAATGAAGTTTGTTCAAGTTACTTACAACTCCTAAAGCAGTGCATATATGCTCCAGCTGTCAAGTAATACCTTTAATACACACTGGATTCAATTTTGTTTAGAATGTGAGGTGTTCTGTGTTATCTATGCAGTATCCTGTATTGTTTAAATGTATGATAAGAAAGTAAAAGAGAATAGGAAGCCTGAACAAACATATTGACATTGACAAACAATATGAAGATTGCATTGAGTCTAGTCTTGTAGACTGGTTGCACAAGGCAGTTAAGATTTGTATCAGACAAAAAGCTGGTGTATGTGGGCAGGGTGTGTCTGATGTAGATAACACCGGTAAGCTCCAACCACCACCCTGAGGAAGGTGGAAAGGGTGCTGCTCAATAGAAGCTGACTGGCTCCAGATTGGGACCACACTTTAAGGTGGAATGCAGTGTTTGGGTGCAGCACCACTCTAGCATCACCAAGCAAGAAGCAGCAGTATTCCTAATGCACTGTAAGGGTATGGAGTTCACCCATTCCTATAGCTGACACAACTGCCAATAAGAATACAGACTTGAGAGAAAACCATGTCAGCCCAAATGCTTCCAGTAAATTAAATGGTTTATGCTGACAGCAACATCTCCAAATTCCATGGGGCAGGGGGCAGCTGAGGGTTGACCTACAGTGTTTTTTAAGTTTAATGTATGTGTATGTGCTTCTCTGTCTGTGTGTGTGCCAACCTGAGAGCCAGGTGGAAGGGGATGTTCACTGTCCTCAGCGCTCCTGTGATGGGATCCAGCAGACACACCTGCTGAGTGTGAAGCTGCCAACCTTGACTGGTCACGCTGTTCACCCCCATCAGACGGTAGCCGGCATACAACAACCTGGAAGAGCGCACACACACACACACACATCAGAAGATTGTAAGTTCTCTGATCTCTTATGTTTAATAGTAATAGAAACTTAAAAAGGGAATGAGAGTGCATAGTGTGTACCTGCAGTGTTTCCCCACGTTAAAGGCTCCAACTCGAGGTCCCTGCTGCATCGCCCATACCTCCAGGATCCCCCTGCGAGGGGCGTAGATCACCAGGAACAGAGCGTGGCGTCTGGGATGGGAAGCGGTGGGGGAGTTCTGCCTGTCGCCCCTCTCCTCTGGAACCTGGAGCCAACCAAGCTGAGCATCTCTGTAACCTGAAGTTTAAAGAACAGGGACACAGGGGACGTCACAGCTGATTTTCAACAAAGAACCGATAGTTATTGAAGTATTGATACAGGAAGGAAATAACAGCTCTACCTCCTTAGCACAAGTCCTTTCTTTATCTACTCAATCTTTTACAAAGATCCTATATTGGTGCCTTTAACTCAACACTATAAATCAAGCTTTATTCCATGTTCTTCTCACCTTTCCACATGCGGACGGCGATGCCCCGCGCCAAGTCCATCAGCGTGACTCGACCAAAGTCGTCAGTCACTCCGGCCAGCGTGTTGCAGGGTGACAGGCAGATGGACTCGCCGTGGCGACGGGAGTCAGGGAGACCGAATCTGGAAGAGAGAGAGAGAGAGAGAGAGAGAGAGAGAGAGAGAGAGAGAGAGAGAGAGAGAGAGAGAGACAGAGAGAGAGAGAGAGAGAGAGAGAGAGGTCAGGTTTAAGAGAAAGGACGAGCTTCATATTGCCAGCACAAAAGGAAAACTGCTGAGATATCATGACTGGTACCTGACTACTAAGGGCGTTGCAGGCTCCACTTTGGGTTTCTGTTTCTGGACGGTCTCCTCTTCATTTTTGTTTTTGTTCCAACCTAACCATCCACTGAGAGTGATGGCGAGGGACGGAGAGTGAGAGAAGATAATGAATCCATGAGAAATAGAAAAGAGGAGGGTGAGAGAGTGAAAGGAGACTCGAGGGAAGATGAAAGCAAATTGTGCTCCATTATGCTGGCATTCTGGAGAGAACAGCCTACGATTCAGAGTATGGATGAGGTTGCATTGTGCTGTTACAGCTGTAGAGTTCAGGCTCCAAGTGTGTGTGTGTGTGTGTGTGTGTGTGTGTGTGTGTGTGTGTGACAGCAATTAAGGGCACAAACAAGCACAAAGAAACACTGGAGACCTTATTTGCTCTTTAAACAATAAGGGACACAAACTGAGCCGTGCTTGTTAGTGTTGCCCCTCTTTGTCTCATGAAACTCCAAACTGCTTTATGTTTCAGAAAGTGTTCATTCTGCATACACACACACACATGCACAAATACACACAGAATACCACACCTGGCAGCGTTGAAGAGGGCTGAGGTGAGTTTACTGGCCACAGCCATTGCCACATGAGAGAGAAGAGGCTGGGAGCTTCCCTGAGGAGAAACAGAGAGAGACAAGAAACAGCAACATTTATTCATCAAGTGTCAAAAATGCACACTTTGTATCATATTTCTCTGCAGATTGACATGTTTAAAGGCTGATTGTCACCTCTCACCTCTACAGCATAGTAAAAGCCAGTGTATGGCCCACCTCCCACAGCGACATACTGGCTCATGGCGGGGGGGCTGCCCTTAACTGAAGCGTTAAACCCCCCCAGGATAGATGCATTCTTCATCTGATCAAACACACACAGCGTCATGACACCTAACGAGAGAAGAGAACAGGAATGAGCAGAAAGAAAATGACATGAATGACTGAATTGAATACTATTTATTATTCACTCAATATACTTTAAACAAGGGAATTTTTACTAGCATGTAACTCAACTCTTTCTCAAGTCAGTTTTTAGTTTTTTGTCACCAAGTCATATGTGCAATAGAAACTGATACAATAATAATTCAGAATGAGCTCCAGTCAGTGTTAGAAATAGTCTCTTACCCACACTACTGTGGTCCACGATGGTGTCCATGTCCTGAAGGCCCCATTTCTTATAGGCCAGAGGAGGAGGCTGGATCACATCACTTCCTGCTGCTGCAGCTGGATGGACAGGGAAAAAAAGTATTACCAAAGATTGTAGCAGAAATGTCATTATTTGTTGATGGCTTTTGGCTAGTAGACCAGCCTCACATTTAGCCACATTTAAAACTGTTGTACTGCCCTTTAATAGTACCAAAGAGTGCTTTAAAACATATTTATGGGTACATTAAGCACACACACACACATTTGTCATTATATCCTTGTGAGGACACTCACTGACATAATGCATTCCCTAGCCCCTAACCTTAACCATCACAACTAAATGTCTAAACCCAACCCTTACCATAAACTGAACCTAAATCCAATTCTAATCTTAACTTAAAACTAAGTCTTAACCCTTAAATTGCCCTTTGAAGTTGTGAAGACCGGCCAAAATGTCCTCATGACATAGATATGTCCTCACAACGCTGGTTCTAAAATTGGTCCTCTCAAAGATACAAAGACATGCACACAAACACACACAGTACTACGACACCCAGCTGAAGATTGACTAACCCTCTACAGTCTATAAAGGTGTGCTTACAGATGGAAGTATGTGTCTGTCTCCTTTGTACCTGCATGTTTTGTGGCAATGTCTATCCACCCAGCCAGCAAGTGAAGAAAACATCTTCTGTTAACACACTGCAACATACTGGAATATTTAACACTACAGCCCTGCAGCTCTCATACGCATGAAAACATGAAAACACACACACACACACACACACACACACACACACACACACACACAGAAGTAGCAGTACCTCTTGCCACCTGGTTCCTGCACGCACGCAGAGACTGAAAGAGGCTGAAGCCATCGATGGTGACCAGTGCAGCAGGATAGAGGATGCTCAGCTCCTCGTGCTGTGGTCAAACAAATCAATTATCATACATGTGCTGACATAGAACGCAGGATACACTTTAATCTCCACACTCAATAATAATTATACTTTTAATTTGAACAGGATTCCCATAGTTGTGAAACAGTGTCTGGGATGTGTTATTACCTGCTCGGTAACCGCAGGATGGCGAGGGATCTCATAGGTGCGACACTTGAGTCTCAGCACGGGGTCCTCGTGCAGAAGCTGGGCCAGCAGTAGAACCCCATTCTGTAGAGAAACAACATGTCATTCCTGATTATTTAAAGACCAATTTTAATTTTTTCACTGCTATCTGTGCATGAAAAACAGAGAGGTAAAAGTATTGTGCATTGAAAAGTTACCTCTGTGTAGAAGCGGACGTATCCAGAAGTGAAACCCACTACGACACATGTCCAGTCAGGCCGTCCTGTGGAGCTCCTACACATACACAAACAACAAACACACACTGTTAAAAGCAGCTCTTGCCACATGTACTCCACACACACACACACGCACACACACACAGGCATGTTGACACTCTGCAGATGTTTTCTCCCTCACCAACACTGGCAGTTCTTACCTCTTCTGGCTTGCCAGCGGTATACAGATGGAGCTGCTCACACACTCCCTGCAGAGAGAAAACACACACACACACACACACACACACACACACACACACACACACACACACACACACACACACACACACACACACACACACACAGAGTAAGATGAAGTATGTGCGTGTCAGAGCACCCTTTGCAGCTCTGTCTCCTGTTTCATTAGTTCCTCTACCATCCCCTTTTCAATGTGACCCCTCTTCATCCTCATTTTCTTGTCATGCTGAGGTTTATTTCTAATCCCCTGCCTCCCATTGTTACTCCTCCTCGTGTGAATCTAATTCACTCTCACCCTTCGTCAGTGCTGAGGCTTCCAGTCCAAGACACAGCCAGGGTCATCTCCTCTCTGCCGCTGTCATCCGTGCGCCACTTTGCTGTAGGAATCAATAAGCGTTAACACCAAGACACAACTCCTCTGTTTATTTAGAGAGGAGTGTGTGTGTGTGTTTTAGAGTATCTGACCTGAGAGGAAGACAGCTTTCTGTTCACGGGCCACCACTAATAGGTCAGAGCAGGGTGACAGGGACACGATGCAATCCTGCAGCCAGGGTCCGCTCTGGCTTGTGGTCTCCTCCTCCTCCACCTGCAGAGCAAAGAGGAAAGAAAGTCAGTGAGTCAGTGCCCCACCATTGTGTCATCAACTGTATTGAGAATCTTTTTATTACAGCCTAACTCAATGTGAAATAATGGAACAACGTGTGCAATACTGCTTTCAAACTGCTTTTATATATTTATTGATTTGGGATGACTGTGTACATGTGTGTGTATTTATTATTGTTATTATTATTTTTTTTATATTCAGGCATGGCACAGCAAATTTCGTTGTACTTCTTGTGCAATGACAATAAAGTCTATTCTATGGTGAGCAACAACCACGCAGCACCTTGAGTTCAATAAATGTGAACAGAACTGGATATTTTTGTTATTTAACTTTGGGAATATTTCCCCCTCAATCTTTCACTAATTTACAGTTTCCAATTTCCCCTAAACTTGAACCCTAATCTTGGTATTAAAATTCATCTGGCGGCCCAGCAACAAAAATGTGATCCCTCACCAGCTTCCCACCAACCAAAACAGAACCAAGTCGAAGCTCCTGCTGTCATTCTCTGTGATGATGGTTGAGTGTTTTATCACTGAACCACACGTGTAATCTCTGTTTGTAGCTTTCTTCAACATCAACAGCTACTATTTTGGGATAATTTATCATAAAATAAAGGGTAAGTATTATAAAGCAAACAATACTCACATATATTATTGATCAGTTCTATAGGATTAATACTGTCTTTTGCGTACAGTGAGAGTAAGCTTAGTAAAACCACTGGACATCTGTTGCTGAGTATGGGAGGGAAGAAATGAAAATATGACAACACATAATGAAATACAAAAAGGAAGACAGACCGTTGTTGCAGGAGTGGCTTCCTCCTCTTTGCCATCGCCAGCATCCCACGCTGCCTCCCAGTCAGAAGTGTCCCAAGACAGCTCATTTTCTGCTGCGGATGAGTAAAAGTGAACAAACAGAGAAATTAAATTAAACTGTTTTTTCTTTTGTGAAGTCATGCTGACAGAGCAGCTTGTGCAAATTATAGGTGAAGTCTTTTTATTCATATGACCAAGCACCTAGAGGCAGGTTATTGACACACAGTGAATATGTTTCAGTTCTAAGAAGAGGGATGTCAAATTACAGGCAAAACCAAGACTGGGTTAATGGATGTGCTTGATATATTAACAGAATAAAGAAAAAGCAAAAAAGCTAAAAACTACCGCAGAAAGGATAAGAGGGGAATGGCTGGCACAGGCTGCACTACAGGAGGATAACCTAACAATATCAAGAGTGGGTGGAAGACAAAGTGACAGAAAAAGCAGCGCAATCCATGACGAAATCCTGTTGCCATGGACATATGGTGCAGTGTGCCTGTGGGGGGTCACTGTCAATGTGCTGGAAGGCTGCGGTGATGACACACACCTCGCCATCTACGCAACTACCGCTTCGACGATTAATGAAGACACGTGCAAGTGTGTGTGGCGTATGCCCTTTTAGTGTGGATGTTCTTTTTCTTGTTGAGCATCCTGCAGTGATGCGTTCAGGTGCCTTCGTGCAGGATGACTCATAGCAAAGAAAGGCAGACAGATCTCCTCCTCCTGTGTCAGTGTGGCTTTACAGTATTGCAGGGCACAGCTGAAGCTCCACCCATCCTTCACTTTGCCACATTGGATTTAAAACAGGCAACCCATTGTTTATGAAGTTGCGCGTTTTAAAATTCAATGACTTGTTTATTTTAAAATAAAGCAAATAATGTACAGAGCTAAAAAAGGTCACTGCCGGAGCTGGTACAAAGTCTCTTTTCAGTACAGGAGTGTAAATATGGTTTAAGAGATGTTTGTAAGTTTACTGTTCCAAAAAACAATAAAGAGATTAAAAGGAGATGTATTTCTGTTGTTGGGGTTAAACTTTGAATAAGACTTACTTTTCAAACGGAGGGCTTATAGGGCTATTTTTGAGAGTCACACATTGAAATACGTAGTCTTTTCAATTTTCTTTCATTATCATTTTTTGGTGAGTAGCTTAATTTAATGTGGGGTTTTACGTAGGATAGGCATATATAAGCATTAGGCTATTGCCTATACCTTTTCAGTCATTAACATCATAGATGAATTACTTTATGCTGTTATTTAGAATCTATGCCCTTATTGTATACTGGAAGTACTTTTCTGTTTGTTGTGTTGTGATGACTGAATAAACACTACTGCTACAGTATAATGTACCTGCATCTCTACAGTCAGACCATTAGAAAACGTTCTTATGAGAGGGATTTATGCATGAATAGTTTAAGTACGCCTCAGATATGCAGGAGTTTATTTTGTACCACATAAAAAGACTGATGGTTACATGATGTAGCTCATGATTATTTATTTTTCTCCAATGTTAACATGTGCCCAAAAATGTCAGTCCCCCTCCTCTACCCCACCACCCAATCTTGCTTACTAAAGCAACTACGTTAGTTTTCTATATGTGCACATTATAGCCTTAAACTTATATATAACTTAGTTTAATTAGCACTACATCCACACGTAGCTAATACTTTTCCGTATTGTAACTCTATACTATGTGTTAGTCAGGTGTTATGTCGAAGTCTGTTCCCCCACGAATAAGATTCTCCTCCTGTTAAAATTGTGTTTCTCATTGCACCACACACCCGTAGTTGGAGTTAGTTTATGGTTATAGTTAGCTTGGTTGAGTTTAAGGTAAGCGTGGAGTTAAGGTTAAACACTCAGAAGATGACAGGTTGGGGTTATGAAGAAGCAGGAACACATATCGACAGGAGAACACACTTGGACATAACACCGGTCTATCGAATGACCATTATTACCTGCGTGATTCTTCTCCTCCACTGGCTCGCTTTTCTGGTTCTGGAACAAGTAGTCCCTGACCGTTTTGAGCTCTTGGAGCCGACAAAACTCCAATAAGCTGCAGGACATCTCTCTCTCCCGTCCCGTCAGGGGCACAAGCAGACAGGGAATGAGCCACTTAGCCTGCGTGCTAACAGTCCAGCTGGAAAAAAAGATCAACGTAGCTTAGCAGTTCGAGTCCGTTTACGAGTTGTGCCGTCGTGTTAACATGAATGACAGTCTGCTAACAAAGTTAGCATTTGTCACTGGTTTAAAACTGGCCACTAAATAAATATTTACAAGTGTCTGGTGCTCTTATTTTCCCTAATATTCGCAGTTCCCACCCTTTTGCTGGTGTGTTGTTGATGACACATCGCTAGCATAATAACACTGAAGTGTTTCCGGGTGACGGCTGAGTCGATCTTTTCAAAATAAAAGCGGAGTAAGCTGTTTACAAAGGAGACTTGAAATGATTTGCCAAAATAAAACGTTTAGGGTCTAACTGAAATGGGGCACTTGCAGTATAATTTACTGTATAATTTAAAGTATAATTTACTCTTTAATAGACAGTGTAATCTACAGTATAATTTACTGTTTAGTCTACAGTATAATTTACTGTTTACTCTACACTACAGTGTCATTTACTGGCGTTTGCAAAAGTGTGTGTGCATGGTTTTCTCAGCAGAGGGCGGTATAAATCTATATCTGAGTTGTCAGTGGTTCTGATCTTCTTGGTTCTGAAGTCATGCTCTGTATTTTTATTTTTTAATGCTAGACTTTAGAGTGCTGCACTCATAACATCAGTTATTATGGTGTATATATTTTTTAATGTAGAGCATGTGCATTAATTTTCAAATGTAAACAGTGATCTGTCGAAAACTGCAGGCAAAGCAGCCAGACCCAATGTCACTGATATACTCAAAGTGCATTCATATATTCTGATTGCTGTCTTAGTGATTAATCAAGAAATGTGGTTAAACATATTTTCCATAATTCTTTGCAGTTATATCTTGATTAAAGGACCAGTGTGTAGTATAAAGCAGCATCTAGTACTGAGGTTGCAGATTCAACCAACTGGATTTTAGGTGATTATACACTAATTAAAACATACTTATCAATATTATATTCCAGAGGTTTTCAAAGTATGACACTGTGGGCTTCCCCTTAGGCAAAGCTTGGAAAAAGGGACCCAACCGCCACCCACCCCTTAGTTAACTTGCTTCGTTTTACTAAATTCCTGGGATCATTATTAAGTTATTTGATCCCGTAGGCACTAAACAATTGAGCCAAGATAGTCTGATATTGCTGTTTGACGTAACCTCAGACAACACCAAATACATAAAAAGGTCTGTCTGGAGGCATTATTAGTTTCTGACTCTGGGAAAGTTGGAAAAACAGTAAAATTCCCCCAGACTACAGTATGTCTAAACCATCTCTTTAACCAAATCACACAAATTTCGGCTATTCTGTGTGATCTCCCTCTGATAACTAATGTAATAACTAATATGATATTTTTTCTTTTCCATTCACTGAGCCTGCCCTGAAACTGTTGTAAGCCCCCCTGGAGAGGCCCACCTAACCCCACTTTGAAAACCTCTGTTATATTCCATTTCTGAAAATACAACACTTGCATCTTGCCATTATATGACAAACTACATTATACTATGTAGGGCAGTAGGTTAATGTTAGGATGACATGTTTTTTTTTTTTAAATAGCAACTGAGCTACTGAATTTCATGCACTAATTACACTATTATACCATATCGAGCTAATTAAATAATTTGATACATTACTATAATGGTGTTTCTCCTTGAGATAGATAGACTTTTTTTTATTATTGTCCTTTCCAGGATAATTATTTTCACATTCCGTACACCCACGAGAATTACACAAACAACTTCACAAGTTACAAGAACAACATCAATACCACAGATGTATACCCGCCACCATACACATATCCATTCCCCACAGTTACAATCTCTTCATTCTGAGCTTGTTTATAAGATTGTTTTGAGTCTTGTGGTTTTACTGTCTACTGTGAGAAATTCATAAGTCATCCTCCTCTTCACTGTTCTCGCTATGACGGTTAAACATCAAAGAAACATGTCAGCTCCAACAAAAAAGCGGTGCTTTGTAATTCTACAGGCTTACATCCAAAACCACCAGTGTTTTAGATACAGTAGCTGATAATTATCTTTCCAGTGATACAGCAGATGCCAGAAATATGGGGCCACTATCCAACAAAAGAAATCAAAGAAATGTACATGATTCTACTTCCTGGCTATGTTGCCCTCAAATGTTACATTAAAAATCCATTACTTTATGACATAAAATGTTGGGTACAAATGCTCCCAAGGCCAAAATATTCAATATTTTCAAAGTGTGTTGTGATTATTACATTGGTAGGGTCTTGTGGGGTCAGAGGTCAGAGTCAACACAACCAGCTGGCATTGTTCCACTTTGCTTGGTGTCATTCTTTCCCATCCTTCCCAACACACTCTTTAAAAAGCAATGGGCATTTTGCCAATGTACTTCCCGCATCTTCACTAACAATCCCACCTCTGCCGACATTCAAAACACACACACACATGCACATATCAGGCCATAGTCACTTTAGGGAACATTACATAGACTTACATTCATTTTCTGAAAACCTAATCCTAACCATAACCCTAACCATCAACACTACTTGCCTAACCCTAACCTTAACCTTAACCACTGACCTAGAAATCAGCCATTTCCCAACTGAGAACACAACTTTGTCCCCAATAGCACAAGCTGTCCCCAATGAACTGGTCCAAACTGAAATTCGTCCCCAAAAGTAGCCTATGACAGAACACACACACATGCACACACATGCACACACATGACCACACAGAACAGTGCAGCTCACCTCTGGGGGGTGCCCAAAAGTTTCCGGCCCGGAAGGCCGGACACAGAAACTCAGGAAATAATTGGGTGTCAGTCAGGTCCTTGGGTCCGTCTCAGTCACATTTCCCCATCCTGGACCTTTGCGTAGTGAGCGGTTGTTGCGTCGGCAGTTTTACAGGCCACAGAAACAACCCTCCATCTGGTTCCCCCTCTTCCTTTGTTGACAAGGAAGTGAGCTGGCATCACTATGTCCCAGGATGGTGATGTTTTTGATACACAAAGGAGGATGGCATTGATTTATTCATACACTCCTGAGTGTTAGTTACTGTTAAGAGACCTTGAGCACTTTGAGGATTGTTTTGTATTGCAGGTATTCTTCTTTATAACCACTTTAGGAAGTGACTGAATGATGTGCACACTTATATAACACCACCAGTATTTCTATATTTGAAATGATTTGAAAGAAGAGAAGAATAAGAAGAACAGATGAAGAGAATTGGCCTTTTATGTAACATTGCATCAGGGAATTCGGTCAAGAATGGTGACCTGTGTTAGAACAATCTGGTCGGACTTGGAAGTGTGTTTGCCAACCAGTCTTGAACGCTGCCTTACCGTAATCTCTTCACAAGCACACACTACATCTGGGAAACACAAACTTTGAAAGAAGTACTGCGATGTGAAAGACCGAGGCTGGTTTCAGGTCTCCTTGCATAATCTGACTCTTGAAATGAATAGTACACCGACACAAACCCTTGCAGTTTATGAATCCTGTAGGTGTCTGAGTGTACAAAATGAAGGTTCTTGTATTAAACTCATAGAAGAAATACATAGAAGAAATACAAGAACCTTTTTTTTTTTTTTTTTTTTAATTTCAAAGACGTTTTTGACTCCGTTGACATCAAATGGCAAGATAATGTGTTACCTTTGGCCCACGGTGGCCGACTGTGCCGTGCCATTCAACATATGTGTGTAAAATTTCAGCAGCTCATCACACCAAGGGTTCACTTTCCACTCGGCTTCTTACATCTCATGGAAATCATAGTCTGTTTGCGTTGTTACATGTAAATGCTGTTGATTCATACTACATATTCATATCAATAGTGGTGAATTAACAATCTACGTTGATATGATACACTAACTGCATACTGTAAAACTAAATCATGGTCTACAGGGAACTTCCCTCAACTCATTTTCGTGATGTTTTTGAAACTGAAAACCTTGAGTGTTAAAAGTCCCAATTTTATGTACTACACACTTTTATTTATGCCCCTTATAGAAATGTGTTTTATACATGTGGCAACCAGCACGTCCAGTCTAGTTTTATGTGAACTTATTAATAGCTTTAAGACAGTAAATGAAAGTAGATCCAAAGGTCGATCAGTCATATGTCAACTATTTAAAGAGGAATAAAAACTGTTCTCTGAGCACTGCAATGGAAGTTTCTAGGTGTCCAATAACAACATGCAGCCAGTTTATGTTTCTGCTTCAGCTCAGGGGGCTGTATTATCTCAGAAGAGCAAACATCTCCAGATCTCTTATCCTCATCGAATTTCTGTCTTCAAATCCCCCGACCATACAAAATCATCACTGCTGACGTTGTGGTAAAGTGTGCAAAGTTTAAGTGCTGTGACCCTAAAGACACAAGAGACTCTGATGCTTCTTCACCTGTGGTTATTACTAAATGAGCATGAAGGCATACACCACTATAAAAACAAGTATCTTTACTGTAGCTCCCTTTTTGAGACAACATTGGCTCTGAATCATGCTATTGATTCCCATAACAGAGAATGACTGAGTCCAGTCAAAGACCAAATGCCAATTCCCGTTATCCTGAGGCATGTCTCAAATTGCAATTATGTTGATATTGAGTGCACTCATACTGTAATCTGTTTTTGAAGATGAAACTTGTCCTCACATTTCCTCATGTCCACTGTGATGTTGGACACGTAGCACATGGCTAGAACTTCCTGCTAGTCATGAAACCAATCTTGCAAGGCAATCATAATGTGCCTCACAGAGATTACACTCTATGACTCAAAGTCACAAAGTCATGAGGCTGTGCGTGTTCATTAAAACAGTCAAAGGAATATCATTTTTTCCAGTGGTCGGATTAAATATTTATGAATGATGAACTAAAGCTTTTCAATGAGGCCCTCGTGAATGTAGTTCAATCTTCACCTTTAGCAATCTGTCTTCATCATATATGTGGCAACGAGACTTCCTGCGGGATTATTTATCCCCATCTCGTCGCTATAATGATTTCACATTGGCTTTTCTAGTTAAATACAACAATGGTTTCAGTTTCCATTGTAATTCAACTGCTGGATCGAAATCCGGAGCGAGGAACTTGAAGACGTAAAAGAGGGTTGATTTATGTTGCGCCTGGAATCCCACAGTAACAAGAGACATGCAGTTTTTCCACCCACTTCAGCACATTTTCAAAGTGAACCCTTTCTTTAGTTTGGTTCAGTAACCATCATCAGTTAAGACCTCAACAGCGAACATTTATGAGGGCGAAGGTTCTCTAACGCCACCCATTCTAGTGAAACATTGATGGTGGAGCTGCAAAGACATACTGTGTATGAGTGTTTCACATGGCATCAGACTGAGGAGCAATAATGTCACGTAAGAGATTCATAAAGTCCTAAAAATGTCAACGCATTGGAGTTTCATTTCATATTTCTCTCAATGCAGGTAAAAAGTTAAGTAGGGACAAGTTGCTGAAATGAATTCTTCACCCGGGAAAGTTATGCTGCTGAATCCTTCCAGGCAGTGGTGTTCATTATTAGCCTGTGCCAACAACAACCCACTGTTTTGCACACACTAATCTCGTGTTTTTTTTGGCTGATCGGGAAATGTCAACAGCCCAGCTCATTGGCTCCACGCGTATTAAAATTCACCCGCATTCCAATCATTAACTGATCATATAAACTGTTGAGGTACCTTTCAAACAAGCACAGATGATTTGCAATTCACTCTGTGTATAAATTATTCAGCTTTGTTCTGGTTTTCAGCTGCGTTATTCAGACTACGCTTGCATATCAGCCTTTTGCTCCTTTTTTGTGGAGTGTGGTTCACTTGTCTGACGGGACAACCTTGAAGTGTGTGTGCATAGTGAGTAATGCCAGGTGTCACTATGTTAAACATCAAGTTAATATCTAATACACATTTTGCACATGAACTTGTTGACATTGAGTGAGGACTGCAGCTTCAGATGTCTTACAGAGTAACAGCATGCATCTAAAGGCGCATTATGTAATTGAGTAACAACTGTTTTTATAGGGGTGTCCTTGCATTATATTTAAATGTTGAATGATGTTAGTCTAAGCAAAATACTGTATATGTGCGGTCTGTGCAATCTGAAAATTGACATTTGATATGTGATAAAATGTTTAACTAATGCAATGGATGAATGAACAGCCTCTGAGGATGTAGTTTTTCCTTTTTACATATAATTTGAGTTTTAGGCTGGCAGCACAGTAGGTTGTTCATTAATCATTGGTGGTTTGATTTGTGTCTCCCTGTATGAATGAGGCAACAAGACAAACATTAAAGCTCTTTGGATAAAAAATGCTTCATGAATGCCAGTCCATTAATGAGACATGACTGGATAAATGGTCATTCTGAGGAATGTAACAGCCTGTGGAACATGGTCAAGAAAATCAACTGCAAAAAATTGACATTATAGCAAAGCAAGAAAAACCACAAGCTACAGTACTCTGAAAATGATAGTCTCTAAACTGAAAGACAGAAAAAAAGACATTAAACTGTCAATAATATGATCAAAAACACTTTTATTAAATGTTTATTTTACATGAAATATACAGTTTTGTTTAGAATTCATATACAAACTTTTACAAACAGGAATAATTTAATCATTAAAAAAAGACAACTAAAACATAACCATACTGGAGTTTTACACAATGGAGCAACATTAAGAGGAAAATGGGTAGGACAATGGGTTAACGCGAATTAACCTGCTCTTAGTTAATCTTAAGATATGCTTGAAATTCAGTCTAGACCAAGTACCATGGCTGCATAAAAATGCTGCACCAACACATGCAGGAAAACCAGTGAAAATGACAGAGAGGAACGTACAGAAAACAGGTGGCTCTGTGTCAAAATACCAACAAAAAAAAAACAGGAGAGAAAAATAAAAACACCCAGTGTGAAAAACATCACCTTTTCAGTGAGTCATTGCAAAGTACATTCAACAGATGTTATATTGTACTGTATGTACTGCATACCCTCTGCTTTGCAGTGGATTTAAGGCATTTTTACTTCCGAGCGGTCATCTATAAGGCAGAGTTAGGAGTTAGGATGGTTTGGTCCCTGTGTTCACATAAACAAAACTACAAACATGGAGACTGTATTTACAGTATATTTAGCTTGAACTGAATGTGGCTTAAATTTTGAGACTGGTTTGCGTGACAGTGTGATCGCTGCCACCTTAATATTAAAAGTAACACTGGTTCAAGTTTTTGTGCAAGTTAACGTGTGCAAAAGGCACTGGGGTGGAGCAGGGATTGGTCAAAATGAGACTGTGAAAAGCAATGGACATTGCAAATTGAGTCCCATCAAGTTTACAGTTTTGTTCTCAAATGCTACGAGGGGGAAAATACTATAAAAAAGGACTGAAAGCACCAATACTGCTAACCTTGCCTCATAACTGAAGTATACGTCAAGAAAGTATTGATCTTTTGCAGGTTAACCTTGGCTGACTGTCGCAAGCGGTACTTCAGTCATTCATGCCAGTGCGAGCCCCTAAAGGCAAACACAAGCAGCAAGGCCATGTCCTGAGTGGAGCTGTATTTGTGGCTACTGGTGGGCTTTCAGCCAATATTTACATGGCAAATACAATGATGTGAAAGGGTGCTAAAGAGACAAAAAAAGGAAAGAATATTGTTGCTATAAAAGTTTTGTTCCCATTATTCACTGCTATGGTAAAGGGCCAAAAAGCCAGAGGTTGACAGTTGACGTGCTGTAAGCAGCAAAACACAACAATAAAGTGTGAGTTCAAGAAACCGGTTTGAGTGTATACTAAGAGGTGTCTGTCACAGTGGGAGGATCATTGCAAACCAGGTTTTTTTTTTTCAAAGCAGTCACTCAAACTCTGGGAACAGAGTTATACAAAAAAGGACAAAATATCTCCGGTTTGAATTTCTCCTTGGCTGCATATTCATATTTTGCCATAAATGCTTCTCTGTTTATAAAAGTAAATGACTTTCTTTCCAAGTTTCCTTTCAGTTAGTTGTGGGTCTCCACATGTCGCCTATGCATCACTGATGACCTCTAGTGCAGTCACAATTCTATTGCTTACAGTCAAAACAAACAGCAATCTCAGACACAACAAGTTATCAAGGACTTCACAAAAGAAACATGAAATACCAAAAGAAAAAAGAAAAAGAAAGAGAGAATTGTCTCTTAACCTCCTTCAGACAATGTTTGGCTCAGGTTCTAAAAGACAATCTGCACTAGAATGGACTTTAAACTGTCCTCATTTGGTGGAATTGTGCAATGGGAGACATAAAAACCCATGTAGCCAATGAATAAAAAGCTACCATGTCCTTCATTTTAATAAATATTATAAAAACACCAATATGGTGAATATGTATAGAAGAAACAATGTGAAATTAAAACCATTTCCACATATAATTTCTTATTAGTCTATGAGTAGAAAACAAGCACTCACAGAAAATAGTTATTGGTTTGGGCATATTACAATGAATGCGTGGCATATAGTTTTTAAAACTGTATAAAAAGGCATAAATAGAGCAGATGTTAAATACTCCATATTCATCAAGATCCAGGTCATTTGTTCCAAGAGTTTACAGAAAGCTCAACTCTTCACATTAGCCAAAATCATGTGGCTTTTCATTTTTCCACCAAGAACAGAACATTCATTTGAAATTTGATCGGGCTTTGCAGTCTTTCATCATCGGACCCCCAGCAGTGCAATAGTACTTCTGATGTCCTTTCAAACGGTTCACATTAGAATGCATATACTTCAATAACACAGTCAACAACAGTAGATCAATGTGTGTTGACTACACAGTTCAAATTATTATCTCAAGATTCTGTATTGTCTTCTTTTGCATACTCCTCTACGAGTTTCTCATAGGAGTGACCATGTTCTGAACCTTCACTGGTGAACACAGACTCTTCAGATTCAGAGCACTGCTCCTCCTTGGAGTTTGTTTCAATGTTTTCATCACATGTAGTGATGGATAGTTTTGCTTTCGAATCATCATCATCATCATCGTCATCGTCGTCGTCCTCCTCCTCCAAGTTATTGCTAAGAAAGTTCTCTTCGTCAATGAAAGTAATATTTGCATTTTGGAATGTTCGAGGATGGTAATCCTTGGAGTCCCATGCCCTCCGACCACTTCCTCCACATTCTCCCCCTCCTCCATTCTCTAGATCGACATCCTTGTCAAGCTGGTTCTCAAACATTGGGTCCTGGTCAAGATCTAGGTCCACCTCTACATGGTCCTCTGTTAGCAGCAAACCATTGTCTGAGCCCAGGAGGTAGTTCTTGGACTTTGAAAAGGCAACAGTGACACGGTCACTGAAACTATAGCGCCTCTTTTGACGCGGTGAGCGGTCCAGACTGAGGATGGTGTGGCCGTTACACATGGGAGCATCATTGCAACTCTTAGAGCGAGCCATGTCTTTGGATTTACTGACTGTGTTGCCCTTGCTACCATTGTTTCTACCGTCTTTTTTAGTGCCAATCTGCTTGATCAAGTCATTGTAGCCTTCCTGCTTCTTGGACAGGAAGCTGAAGATATTGACGTCATTTGGAGTCGGGGGCAAACGAAGGGCAGCTTTGTGAGACTCTTTGTAATGCCGGAGCTCATCCAGAGATAGTTTACGCAGCTTGCGGCGTTTCTTCAGTGCCTTGTGGGCCTCAATCACCATACGCACTTTCCAGTTGAAGAACAAAGAAAGCCATGCCAACCCCAGATAGATCCACACTTCCACAAAGTAACGGTACAGAGTGGGGTATTCTTTATTTGGTTCCACACCTGCAAGGACAAAGAAAAGGATAAAAGTATAATTAAACCAGACCATAATGATGATTTGATAACAAGATGATAAACCACAATCTTCCTGTTATCTGTGTATATTGCATTATACATTCTTGCTCAACTGTCTTTTATATGTGATGCATTCAAGATAATCAAGGATATTTATGTCTTAACTACAGGGTTCCTGGCCACATAAAATAAGAATATTTATTTCCAAGCTTACCTGCAACCAAGTCCCCAAAACCAATTGTAGTCAAGGTGACAAATGAGAAGTATAAGCCTTCGATGTATGTCCAACCCTCTTGGGACATGAATACAAAAGGTGGAAGGACTAAATGTACCAGCACACCCCAGAGAAGAAAAATAGCTGTGCAGGTAAATTGAGCTTTTCTCTGGAAAAGAAAAAAAAGACAACATTACTTCAGGTGAGGGATTTCGTAATACCATAGAGAGATGCAAATGCTTTTCCCAGACATGGAAAAAAGCCCATATCATCTTACCAGTGAAAATCCTTTCTTGGTTAGATACTGGCCCAGGTGCTTGGCTCTGCCACCAAAGAACTTTCCTAGTTCACTGATCCAGGTAAGACACAAAGGCACTCCAAACAGACCATAGAAGATGCAAAATACACGGCCTGCTGACGTTTTGGGGGCAATGTTCCCATATCCTTTAAAAAGGAAAAGTGAAAACAGAGTGGTGGGTTAAATGAACAGTAGAGACAATCATTTAATGCAACCAACCTATCTTATTAGAGAACTAGATTAGCAAGACTAACTTTGAGACACTTGGAAAGGCTAATGACAGGTTTAGCAATATAAAAAACATGTTTTAATGGAACACACTTAAACAGAGTAGCTAAATTGTTGACTTCAAGAAACTTTGTCCAACCGTTCATGAAAGGTCTACCCAACAGCTCAGTTCTAATATTACTTAGCAGCAGTCTCCCATAAACATTCAGAAAAAAAAGTTAACATCTATAAAAAATTGCATATTTTTCTATCATGTCACTGCTAAACCTCCACAAAGTGCTTACCGATAGTGGTGATAACAGTGGCTGCAAAGATAACAGCATTTGGCCAATTCCAGTTGTTGAAGGGCTTTTTACCGGTTATGGTGACCCCCTGGCCGGCAGCCTCAGACACAACCTGAGGACAAATAAGATCAAAGAACACAACTGAGCAAAGGCTGGAATTCATCTTAAAAAGAGAAATAAATACAGAAATGCATGAATGCTAATGTCAATTCAACAGTTTATAAGAGTCCGATGTTGTTGAGCAAAAGGAAGACAGGAAGTTTGTTGTGTGTAAGCTCCATTTCTTCCACCGCATCCTTCCTGTGATATGTTGATGGTATCTCCAGCACTACTGATGAGCTGAAACGACACTCAGGCACCCAAGAGAATTGCCTTTAACCCCAGGGCTTTATAGTTCCAACCACTGCTTACTTTGGTAGGGAAACAGGAAGGCAAGTGCCACATACCTAAACAGCTATTTCATAATCGCATGATGATGCATGGATTTAAAAAGGACCAGGTGGTTCTCCAGTGGTTGCACGGAATATGTACCATGCAAAGAGTTGTACATGACAGGTATTTTGCCCTTAATCTACACGCTATATTTCTTTTTCTGTACACCTTAAGCATCGGATACATTAGCTCACTCTTGCGAGGAAGTGTTGGTGTCGAAATACAGAGGGAACAGAAAATGCTTAATCAATCATTTCCAACCATATGTGTGCTTGATCGGCCACAACAGAAACTGAATTCCCCCTCTTGGGTATTCGCAAACACCCGGCAATGTGTGCTGGGACACATTTAAGAAAGAAAAACCAAAGTTTTTCTTTCTTAAAATGTGCTTGAAGGGGGAAATGTGCAGGGGTTGGCAAAATTCATTTGAGCCCTTAAGTACTGGAAGATGCTTGGTTCTCTAATAATAACAGGTTTGTGACAGTTCTGCTCTGTAATTACCAGCGCAAGGGGAGGCTATTCTTTTGTCTGCTGAAACAACACAGTGCCTCCGTTGGGCTTTGAGATGACAGCAGTGATGACAAAGTTTGTTCGATCCATGACTAGAAATTAAAGAGGCAAAACCTCACTCAAGTGGACGACTGTCCTGCTTACGCACTTTCACATTTGCCAGTTCTCCTGACAGACCACAGCATCTGTAACGACTCCCTACATTTACATCCATGGGGAACCTTGTTTTAGGCCTTGCTCAGGCTCTTATTCGGCTTAAGCCGATTACAATAGTGTATCCTTATTGACATAAAGAACGTAAGATGAAATGTACCTGTAGCTCCAAACAAGTCTGAACAACTGGGGGACACATTGGTTAAACAAAGAGAGCCACCACAGTAGTCTGAAACCAAAACCAGGTTACCTCGGTAACTGAATAAAGAACAGAAACCTTTTGAATCCACCCATAGAAAAAAGGGTAAAGAACATCACATGTACTACAAGTTTCTAGAGCTCCACCCACAAACAGAGGGAAGTGATAAGGTATTTGAAAAAGCACAGCTGCAAAAGCAGGTACTCAAAAAAAACCCTCACGTGACATACATTGGTAAATTACCCAAACCTCTTCCTCTAAATATGAAAGGTTGTCTTACTAGCTATGACTGCTTAACAGTTTGAGGCCTTTGAGGTTTGCCTGCCACTAAGATTACATAAAGAAAGTGACAAATATTATGTTTGTGTGTCATGTATGTGGTCTGTATGTGCATGCATTCAGCTCTGCACTGTCTTCTAACCTAATGAGGGTGATTTGCACATGTTCACAGTCTGTCTGCCTGATAAAAAGTGCTGAAGTTTGAGACACACAAAACGCTGATTCACAACAATGCAATGAGGGCAGAGTGCAAGCTAAATCATGAGAGTCAGCTGAATGGAGGACGAGGAATATAACCTTTGAGGTCAAAATGTCCATTTGTTGATGCAAATCTTTGAAAATCCTTCGTTGATGCCATTAAACTGTCTTGACCATCACATACTCAAAACTAGGAAAGGAGAAAGTTTGATTCCTGTAGACAAGGCACGAACCAATGAAAAGATGGTATCCATGCACTGACAACAGGCTTTGCAATGCACAAGGTCCTTAAAAGGTGAAAGGGTCAGCCTCTGGTCAACTCATGGTCGCCAGAGGTCATAAATGACCCTGAGAACAAGGAAAAAAGCACAAGCACCGGGGGAGGAAGATAAATAGACACTTTGTGTAAGACTGAGCCCAAACCAGCTCAGGAAGATGTTGTTAGACTGGCCTTTTTTTGTTTAAGGGCTTCTTCACATGCCTGACTGCTGGACAATTTACAAAAAATGGACTGCATGAAATGGAATGTTGTAGAAGAGGTAATTAGTCTATAACACAGGGGGGGGAAAATAAACATGACCCAGTGGAAACACAAACAACATTTATTCTTCTGTAAATGTTGAATTTAGTTGTGGAAAATAAAATAAGACAAAATAACATTAAGTATTTTAAGCAAGCTCTGTAAATAGTTATACATCTGCCCAGATGATCACCTGAATGGCATATGGCCAAGTGGCACACCTAGGGCACGGAATGAGGAAAAGGTCTGCTGATGAACTTCACACTGGTACATGTCATAGGAGGAAGTGAAGAGAGAAATATGTGCCAAGGAGAATGAAACCTGTAACCTCTTACACTGAAGCAGTGTCATTTTAGGTTACGGCTGGTATAGACACAACTTAACAGAATGTCGCCAACGTTTAAAAAGAAAAACACATTTTATGCTACAAGTTCATCTGCTAATTGCAATAAACAAAAAACATTGTAGTAAAAAGACAACGCCAAGCGGGATGACTCATTCAAATTTCTGCAGGATCTGTGGAAATTATCTATTGGATGTTTGATACTTTCTGAAACAAACAATTACAGCAATAAGTTTTGACTAGCTCTATATCCAAAATAAAAGGGTTCCACTGTTTATTTTTTTAACTACGCCGCAGACAAAGTTGTGAAAAAAAGCTTGGCATGAGATTTGCTGACTCGCACTGATATTACAGTACGATGCCACAAAAAAAGTAGCCAAACCATATCCCCATGACCAACGCTGAGGCTGGCCCACACACTTCAAAGCAATGAGGGACTCTGACTTTTTTTTTTTTTTTTTCCTTTTCTAAAACTGAAGGCTTAGCAATCTACTACTGCCACACGCTGATAACCAGAGGACAGTAAAAGCCACAATGACAAACTCCAACTGTTATCAGGACAGCCGGTGGCCCAGCATACCAATCCGGTCCCTAGGTATTTTTCCACTTCCAGTATATGAACACAGTGCAGCCAAGGAGCAGCTGCTTGTGGGCAAGGATTGACCCCAACCACAAACAATGAAGTCACTCAAGCTCTTCTATGTCATTGTGTATTGATTCCTGATACAGAAGTGAATGTGTTACACAGGGGTGGACTTTACCATCAGGCAAAGGTAGGCTACTGCTTAGAGCCCCCCCCCTACAGCTTGACTATGATATTTAGATATAAATTATAAAAATATATAATTACTCTAAGTCAATGAACCCTGAAAGTGCTTACAAAAAAGGTCCTCAAAGTATATAAAAACACGTCAATTTGAGACCCCCCCCCCAACCCCCTCCCAACCACACACTCTACAGATGAACAAACTTTTCCATCACTTTGGAGACGCTGCGACCACCACATTGACTCATTTGTTAGTGGATGGGAACATCAACCCTTTCTCCCCAATCCCCTCATGAAAACACACAAAGAGAATGATGATAACATAAGAAAACACAGAGTGGACTAGTAGCCTATAAGAAAAGAAAACTGAGATGATGGAAGAATTCACAATAATAGAACAACTCCATTACAAGACATAGCCCTGCATTTAAAGTTCTAGTGTTATATTATGTTACTTGTTTTATTATTATTACTGATACAGAGATGTTAACATATAATCAACATTTTAATGTCAGTTAGAATGTTGTATAGGTCAAGCACTGGGTTTAATCTATAATGATGCATCATGTTTTTTCAGTTCATATATTTTGTATCCAAATTCTAGTGGAGAATAAATATAAAAGTAGCATGAGTATAATATTCCAGTAACTGACCTCACATCAACTTCTTTAAATGGCATGTATTAAAAAGTAACCACTTCTCATTTTACTGCATTTATCTGATAGCTTGTTGCTGGTTATTTGACAGATTCTACACAATATGTGATAAACAAATTTAATATGATGCTTTATTATATCTTAAACTATTCAGCAAGTGTATAAATGAGTTAAAATGAGTTCCAACTTAAACAGACTTCTGCACTTTTACCAAAGAATGAATTTTAAGAATGCAGGACCTTTAACACACTATGTTTATTGTTTTTTTAATCATTTACATTTTTGAGTAGGATATTCCGTCTTCCACTGCCAGCACCAACATTCTTAATAAGTCAATAGGGTGAAAATAAGGCATGTAGGAGGCCTCATGCCTGAGTCTGCCTAGGGCCCCCTAAATCATTAAATCCGCCCCTGGCTTTCCAAACAATGCATCCAGAGAAACAATGCTGAGATCTTACTGTCTGCACCAATCAAAGATCTGCCACAGAGCATGGGGTGGGGGCGGAGGGGGGGACTTTGCAATCTGGATGGAAAATCTGAAGCGGTGTGGGACAAAAGTTTGTGTGCCATTTATTCCAAAGCATCGGCCAATCATATCTTTACAAAATAACAGAAGAATCTGATGTTGATTAAGACAAATGTACAGGCTACCGTGTCCAATTTACTGCTTTTTCTGGATTTGATAAAGACATTAAAAGAAGAAGGGTGGGGGGGGGGGGGGGGGCGAGCAAACATTTCCAGACAGTGAAAGGATTCTCACATCTGTTTGGCACAGCATTATACCATTAACAGATTTGTGAGCGGCTGCTTTAAACAAGGCTGGTAATATTGCATGTGATGGGTGAGACTTGCTTCATTAACACCACACATGGGGATTTTTCCTTCATTCTTTTTTTTCTTTCCATTTGCTGACTTTATTAACATTTAAATTAAACTCTAGTATACATCAATGACTTATTACAAGTTAAGAGCTCAATTGAAGCTTAAATTGAGCTTGTCGCAGGTTCATTGCTAATGGGAGCGCCCCTTCAACAGTCTGTATTGGTGTGCTGACATTGTCAATTTGTCCTGAGGCTGTGCCTGTGTCTGGAGTTAAAATAAATGAGGCGTACAAGGCTATAAAGACATTTCTGTCTCTTTAATTGCCTACACCTAAACTCATGACATTCACATCCATTGCCACCTTCCAGGACATCAGTGTAATTTCATTCTTTTTTTGCGTTTTTTTTTTTTTTTTTTATAAAAAAAGGGGGAAGAAAGACTTTGCTATTTCAAGCCGGTGGCCCCTCGACAGCACCCTGGGCACATGACAACGTAGCTAGCACCGAAAACAGTGTGCTACTTCATTTTATCTGCGCTTTTTCATTCTGACCGGAGGCCATGTTTCACTTTAAGCATGTGACAGCAATGTATTGATAAACACATTGGCAGGGGTTTTTGCAAACTCCTGATTTGGCCACACAAAACGTGATCTTCAGGTCATGTGCAGCATGGACTACCCTACCCTACCCTACCCCAGCTTCAGAGTTTGCATCACTGGGTGCAGTTGATTTATTGCAAAAGGGGGAAAAGCTCTGGAGCCTAATATTCAGGAGTTGGAAATAAATAGAGAAAAAAAAAAAAAAAAAAAAAAAAGGCAAAAATAATTGTCAAATATTACAAACATTCTCTTCTTCTTTTTTTTCCTTTAACAGAAAACTGGAACACATGGATATTGACTTTTCTTTAAAGAATTTGAATATTTTCCTCCGTTTGTCACTGACACACAGCACTTTATGCAACTCTAATGACATCTCATGCTGTGTGTGCTGCATGAGTTCAAGGTTTTACAGCGCGTTATATGACGGAAAAAAACATGTTTTGGAGATGATTTGATAAAGTAAACCGCTCATATTTATTGCTGACTGACCTAATTTAATGTTACAATTACATTTTCCTTTATATGCATTATATTGGTTTAGAATAACATGCCATGAGATTTGATAGCAATAAAAAGTGTGTGATATATGCATCTTTCTTTTAGATTCTCATCGTTTTATTGGTTAAGAGATGTTTATTATTATCTGAAGTATAATTATAGTGGCATGGTAGTGTAGTGGTTAACACTGTCGCCTCACAGCAAAGAGGGTTGTGGGTGTGATGCCACCGGCCGGTTGGGGAGTTGGGGAAACGTGGGTTCTCTGGCTTCCTCCCACACACTAAAAACAAGGTTAGGTAAACTGGTGACCCTAAATTGCTTGTAGGTGTGAATGTGTGTGTGACTGGTTGTCTGTCTCTATACTATTACTATTAGCCTTGTGACTGACTGGGGTCACCCAATATCAGCTAAAATTGCCTCCAGCTCTCCAGCCACCCTTTAAATTATAAGTGGTAAAGAAAACGCAGGGTTAGGGTTAGCAACTATTTTTCTAATGGTAAAGATACAATTTAGGACTTTTTCCCTCTAAATTGCATCTAAATGTAAAGTTTTGAGGCTATTTAACTGGTGAGCACCAAAGACATAGACTAATGAAATTATAGCACACTTCACATATAGTTATGCATACAGTAGGGTCTAAAAATGTGGTGGTCTCAAGACTTTTGGACCCCACTGTGCATGCAATTCAAGTATAGCCTGGGGTAAACTTTATGACGCCTCCTCCCGAGTTCACACTAAACACAACACGCCGCTCACACACTGCAACCAGGACGCTCTGAATGTTGACTTCTTATTTGCAGGAGAGATAATGTGGAGAAAAACTCCACTCCCCCCTCGCCCCCCTCCTCTTCCCAGCTGAACGTTTGTAACAGCTTCTCAAGAGGCAACATTGATGGGCCATAAAATCCAATCTGTAAACTGTGACCACTTCAAGGGTCCTATAGTTAATAGTAAACTCCTTGTTAATAAAACAGGGAGGACTAACTTTTACGAGTGTGTCGCCTTCTCTTATTAAGCCTGCTTATATATTTTTTAATTGTTAACAACTTGTGCAAAGTTTCCACAATGGAAATCTACTAGAATCTTTGTTCCTGACATAAATGAGGTTGATAAAAGGGAACTAAAGGGCGATATATTGTTACTGTATATGTGGCTTTTATATACTGACTCCAGGGCCTCCTGCAGCAGGTGTCCTGGCAAACACCAACAGAGCACTGGTAGACTTCACATGTGATGATAACAACAGTGCAACACAACACACTATAAGTGGGGAAAGGGTTAAGATGTCAGACGTGAGATTAAATATTGTCTTTTTAAAGAATCACTCTATTGTATTTGCTTTTGTTTTCACTTTAAACAGCCTCAAGAAGTGAAACCAAAATGACTGCTGTGGTGGTACTGAAACAACATTTTAAAAAAAAAAGGTACATTTCCAAAATTTCTTAACTATAATATTCCCCCCCAAAGCAGATTTGGCTATTGCAGGGATTTGGTGTTGCAGAGACGGGGGTGGGGAGTGGAGGGGTCATGGGCACAAAAAGGAGAAGCAGAAGGAAGCAGAAGGAGGGGGATGGTGGGGGGATAATAAATCTCCCTAATACTGATGTGGGCCCAAAAAAGGGGGCACAGGTTGAGACATGTTTCTGGTCATGCTTGCAAGTGTTAAAAAAAAGGGGGGGAAACACACAACCAGGCATTGCAATAATGTTTGAAACACTGTCGGGTGTTATTAGTGCAGAAAAGAAAAGGATTCCTCTGTGCAAATACATAAATCAAGTCTTTTCTGCGCTCTTCTTCATAGAATCTTGTCTCAAACACTTCAGACAAATGGAAAAAAAAGAAGAAAAATCAAGGTCAAAAAGCTTCAACATTTCGAGGAAGTCAGCAAACAACATGACATGAGGCGAACACCTGTGAAATCACAGGCATGTTGACTTACTAGATGTGTTCATTGAGCCTATGCCGACAGACGGTGAAAACCACAAAGGTCAATGGCATCAGTTTCACCACTGGTTGCAGAATTGCCATTTTGGACATGAAAACTGGCAATAGAACAACATGTACTGCAGATTTTTTTTATGGGGCTTGAGGTTACAGATTGCCCCCTTCCACACCCGCCATCATAATCAGCCTAACCCAGACAGACTGACTGACTGATCAGGTTTACAACAGAAAAGTCATTAAAAGTAAGTTATAAAACACTTATCATCATCATTAGGACAGAACACAAGGATCCCACCAAAGATAACATCAGATAATATGGTGGAACTGGTTAAATGTCTAAGACAACTTCAGGCCTTCAGGCTGGTAGAGTAGACAGTTAAGTGTGTCTGTGTTGACCCACAAAGATGAACAGTAGGCTGACAACATCTCATACCAGCTGAGGCTCATTAAGCACTCATGTGTCACAGAAAGCTTCAGAGCAATGCATGTAAACAGTTGTAAATCTTCTCATCTTAAACATATGAGGAATTCAAAATTGTTGGAGAAGTGACATTAGTTGGTTTTTTTGTCCATACCTCTAAAATTCGATCCAAATCATCTTCAGTCAGACAGGGATAGTCCTTTAGTATTTTAGCCTTCTGGAAACTATACTGCTTTTCAGCCAGCTTCCAATTGGGTTCCTCCAGAACTTGAAAAATTGCTGCCCCAATGGACAGGTAAAAAATAATGGCAGAAGTCAACAAGGGGCCTTTATCTACCATACTTCTGTGCAATGACTCAAACTTGGAGAGCGCGGGACAGGGGAGGGGAGGGGGGGGGTAAAAAGAGACAAGAGAGGTGGGGGTAGACAACAACAGGAGCCGAGGTTATGCTGGAGTCATTCTCATCAAGTATTTTGCTTTCCAAAATGTTTCTTCTTTCGCGCGAGGGCTTTGAAAAATATGGATGGAGCGTGCTGCAGATGACAGCATTGGGGCTCGAGACACAACCGCGTAAAAGTAGTCATAAAGCGCGTGGGACCGTTGCTGCAGTATATAGTGTTCTCTCCACGTGCGCAGCCGGAGAAGTAGTGGCTGCTAAAGTAGTGAGAGTGAAGAGGAGGAGTGGAGAGAGAGGAGCAACCAAGATCCGCCCAGAAGAAGAGCAACCCAAAAGAAAAGTAAAGGAGGAGGTGAAGAGGAGGAGGAGGAAGAGGAACACCTATTCTACAAGCTGCAGTTAAGTCTTTTTTTTTAACTACAGGTGTAACAGTTGTCGAGATAAGACGCTCTGTAGTAAATGTAACACTTCACAAAGTAAGAAGTAGTCAGTTTACTGCCACTTTTAAACAAAACTATAATTCCTATAAAGCCTATAATTCATTTAATATAATTCCTAAAAGATTAACACAACTTCCACTTTTTCTTAATGTACTTTCTGGAATTATCTTTAAACAGAAGTGCTATTTATTAAGCGTTTTATTTTATTTTATAGCTTCATAAATCAATAGTTTTAACAGTGTGAGCATTAGCACAGAATTACATTTCATTCTAGTCAACGCATGTATTAAAATGAATTGAAGATAATTAAAATGACTTTAAAATCAAATAATAATATATATACACTCACTGACCTCTTTATTAGGTACACCTGTCTGTACAATCTAATGCAATCCAAAACAACAACTCTGCTATAAATTCTACATTTATGAAGTTTTTGTTAACATTGTTAGAAAGGTGATAATTCTTCTTTCTGTGTATTAGGGTGCATTATGTTGAATGGTGACCCAAATATTTTGTCCACTTCAAACTCTCATACATGAAAGGGGCAAAATATTAGGAACACCATTCATTCATAATGCAGCCCAGTATGCAACCACCACTTACTACAACCTGATAAACGTTAAGTACAATGATGACTTTTTTTGACATGTTCAAAAACTGAAAAAAAAGTAGAATTCATAGCAGAGTTGTTGTATTGGATTGAATTAGCACAGGTGTATTCTGTATTCTATGTATCTATTTTTAATGTTGTCAATTTAATTTCCTTTTTCTTTCACTTTCTTTCTTTTTTGGTGAATTTATAATTCATTTTCCTATTTTCTATTCTAAGTTTCCTATTTTCTATTTTAAGTGGCTATATATTCAAATCTTTGGAATTTTCTTTCAGGAACTTTATGATTTTCCATTGTAACTCCCTCAAATGAAAGTCTGGCTTAATGGAAAAGTTCCAGGTTCCATGGAGTGCAGATATCAAGTTTTAGTGCCATCAATTGTATTGATATCCTGCCTCCAAACCCTCCAACCTGATTGACTCTTAATTGATTTTTCTTGATGTTGTTTCTTGTTATCAACTGTGAGGATGTGAGAATGGACGCACCCTGACGTCAGCACATAGGCTCCATGTTATATAGATTAATCTGCCTGCAAATAGTGAGAGTTTATATGCAATTAAAAGCTTATCACTTCAAAGATTGCCAGCACAGGAAATGCAGTAAAAAACAACAACTGGTATATATACTGTAAATATCAGTCACTCAAGACATTCTCCACACATCCAAGAACCTGTTTGAAAAGTAACCAGGCGTGGCCTAATTATAGCTTTAGGGTGTATTGGAAGATTGTGCTCATTAATATGCAGCAATCTTCCAAATGAAGAAGTGGAGTGGTGGTGGAGTTGTAGAAGGGCTTTATTAAAGTTAACCTCTGTCAACTTCCAGACCTCAACTGCTCCGATGTTTGCTCAAGTGACTCATTCTGTTGTCTTTGTCCATGATGCGAAGAGCAAAGATCAAACAAATATATTGATCAGTGTTCTAGTACTGCCACAGATCTTCAGGCACGAATGATCGTTGATGTAAATGGAAGCTCAGAGCTGGTCAATGTTAGTAATTTGCATTAGTTTGCAGTAGAAGAAAAGGAAAAAAACATATTGATTTACGTTCCTAAAAATCAGTGCTGTCACAAGACCTCAGTGTAGTTGTGGTTTAACAGTATAAGCTGTGTGAGAAAATTCATGGAATGCAAGACAAGAAGATATTGCATCATGATCACTAGTGTTCAATTTGCCCAAGGCCCTTTTTTCCAGTGTGGTGGTACATGTGTGTGTGTTTGTGTATTTTTTTTAAATCTTATACTCCTGCAGTGAACGTACATTAAGTCAAAGTTAAACTCTGGTGCATGTTAAGGAAATCGCACTCCCACACATTTATCTTGCACTTCACTTCCTTCATGATAAGTTAACATAACATTTTTGTTTTTTTACAGTGTAAAGTTAAGCTCCCTGTCATAACAAACGGGTGATGTAATTATATTCAAGACAAATATTTGCATCACCTATGTTCAGAATGCATGTGGAACTTTATAAAAGCCAACGTTTTTATTCACAGCGACAAGTTGCGGCTAGTGAAATTAAACCGACTTTGCAGGCTGAGGTAATGCAAGTGTTAACCTGTTCTTTTAACAGAGCGGAGGAATGAAAGAGGTGAAAGCATGCTTAGATTTTGTTTGTCCTTTATTTGGATGTCTCGATGCAAAAATCCCCCCAAAAAACAAAAAAACACCTTCATTATGCCAAAAGAACACCTTTGACATTACATTTTTAGTGAGTCAGAAGTAGCCTACATGAACCTGCCAGCACAGTTTAACTAATTGTACACACAAGATCTTCTTTCATTAAACTATTTAGGTTCGCTTCAAAACAATAATTGTGTTCATGACAAGATCCTCCTTTCATGTTTCTGCAGGCTGTGTCGGCTTTTCGAGACCCGTCCAACCGCCTCCTGAACAAGTAATTAAAGATCATCAGTCATAATCTAGCATGATACATGGGTGCATGACAAGGGTTTGAAACCAAGCCCTGTAACACAGTCTATAGACACAAAGAAGATGTTTTATACTAAGTCATTCACATTCATTTACAGGTTTTGCCATTTTTGCAGAGCTTGAATTTGGCGTTTTATTTTTCACTGCAGGTCCTTGCAGTTTTAATGCAGTTTGATGAAGATCATTTCAACCTAACGTGTGACTCAAAATGATCTGCATGTATGTCAGACTTGTGGAAACATGCAGATATAAGACAGCAACAGTGTCATTAAAAAGGGGAAAGTGGAAAAATGATAATTTACACCTCTTCTTGTTTTGAGTCATTTGCAGGACCATATATTTACACCACGACTACTAAAATGTGTCCAATACTGTGATGAAACATAACTGCTGGTTTAATTATGTTCACAGGCAGGGTTTGTTATTTATTCATTTTTGAATGAATAAATGAATGAAATGCCACATTTATCAAAATCTGCACTCACCACTAGCACTATTGCAAGACTGAATATTTTGGCAGCTATTTCCCTATTTCCATTTTTATACAAACCTAAGCAAACCACCTGCCAGCCTCATCTAACCTTTGATATGAAAGCGAATATTGTAACATAAACAGATTTTTCTTAAAAAATGCTTTTAGGGAATTGTGCAAAAGCATGCACTTTTGAAATGTGTGTGTTGGCAGGCAGATCTGCGGCTGTCTTTGTAGTGGGGACAGAGATCAGAGATGAGCAGTGAGACAGTTCAGCATGTTAAACAATATCCTGGCATACACAAGTTCTTACATAACACTCATGCCTCTTTTTGTAGTATAAACACCCAGTGATAAACGTGACCTTCCTTTACCTATAGGATGAATTCACAACATGTCAGTGTCAACAGAGGAAAACAGTGAAAAGGTTATGAAATGACTCTCGTTCACTTTGCCAAGTCATTATTTTGGTTTATGATAATATTTTATCTTGCCTTTCGTACATCAGAAAGAAAAACATTCCAAGTAGTCACATGCTGTTGTGCAGTTTCTTCCATGTGAAGCAGATGTACATCACTTAGAAATCTTAAGGAGTATACTAAGTTTTGTTTGTTCACATGTCGCTAAAAAAAGTGCAGAGAAAGAACACAGCCTGCACAATTCTCACGTCACTATTATTTTTCCATAAATCTACAGTGATTGGTCTTTCATAGTCAAAGTCACCTCATCGGTCCCTTTGGGTTGTCAGCATGTGCTACATACAGCCAAACGTCGGCAGATGTTCAGAGATATCACATACAGGAGAGCTGGTGAAAAGGCTGTCATGGTGGTCTGGTGAAAAGTCCTGTGGGATCCAAGGGGACTTCCGGAGTTTCAGGCAGGCTAGATTAGACAACCGGAAGAGGCACATCAGATAAAGCAGTATCCACTTTGGATGCATTAACACATGTTTCATTTAGTGAGGAAAAGTCACAAATGAGGACATCCTTGGGAAAAAAACAACAAAAAAGTGGAAACCCCCAACCTGCTGCATAAATAGTGTCCTTGACTTTTACCCAGACACTGAAATCTGCATCAGACAAGGATGATCACAACAACACAATCACTCTAACGTTCAAGTCTTGTGGAAAAATGATTTTGATCAAAGCCAGTCATTTTCTCATTATTATCTCATTTTCTCTTTTTGGCATCACTGCTTTATTTGTTGCGTGTTGATTTTCATCATGAAGCTGGAAGCTGTGACCAATTCAGTTTAGTTCCAATCATGCCCCAAGGACTAGACTAGACTAGGTGGTATAAACAATGCAATTCTAGGTAAAAGCTCTCCATGAAAACTAGAAACAAGAATATCCTGTTCACAATGTAGAAGCATCTGTATATCAGCAGTAATTATGAGGCAGCAGGATGCCAAGTTTATTTAACACACTGTTACTCAACAAGGTACTTACGGTCAACGTGTTCTTGAGCAAGACAGTTAAAAGGTAGCGTAGTTCAGAAGCACACGTTAACCTCTGACCAGCAATAAAGTTTCACAATCTTATTGTCAATATCAAGATAATGAATAACTGTAGTTGTTGTCAATTTCACATCTAAATGCTCTGATTCCACTGATGAAGCCCAATATTTAAATATCCATTTAGTTTTCCTCTCAATCACAGAAGTGTCTGGGGTGTTTATAGTAAGTTCTTCCTGTTTGTTGAGTAATATTGTATGCCATCCCTTTAGAAAGGAGTATTTTTAGCTGGTGTAGGTGTGTACAGTTATTTGAGCATGTGAAATGACTGGAGAACTGCTTCCTAGTCCCATTGTTTTCTGTTTGTGTTGTGGGGTTTTCTGGGTGGGAAGGAAACCTGCACAATCAGCCAGCTAATTTGCTTCTGGTTGATATGTGTTTCTTTAAGCGTGAACGTGAGCATCGGGGGGGGGGGACTCACCGCACTCATGCTGTTATTGTGGGTAAATTGAAATAATACTCTTAACCCTTACATCAAATTTGACCTACTTTTTTTTATATTCTAGAGCTGTAAAACACCATAGACACATTTCTTCTAGGTGGACTCTTCATAATGTCACCCTGAATATATACAAACATGGAAATAAAACACTTTTTTGTGTGTGTGTGTGCACATATTTGTAGAGGCAAATTTGAACTGTGTTTATTAAAAAAAATCAAAACTCACCATTCAACATGTTGTGTTCTTCGTTATCTATAAAATGTTCTCCTAGGCTGTAATATAATGATTGTGAATGTCTTTTTTTCTCTCTCCATAAAACTCTTCATTAATTATTAATCAAATATTTATTAATGACTGATGGATAATTTATAAATGTTAATTGTTGTAGAAACTAATTATGAGTGCCTTCATAAATGTCTTAAGTTTAATAATGTGAGCGGTTCATTATGTAACAATCATCCCCTTCAGGTATACTAATAGCTACTTTTATAACATAAGGTATTTGATATTTAAACACGGTTCACCTCATGCATCGCAGTGTAAATTATGACTGTTACTAATATGCTGAAAACGTGTGTAACAAGCTGAGTAAGCTTATTTTAGAAAACACTTGAGGGCAAGTTAGCATACAAGTGCACTGAATTGAATGTAAATCACAGATAGCCTCAAGGTAAAGTACTACTGATTTCACTGTCAAGGTTTCATTGCACTGTGGAATGTGCACGCCTGATGCCATGCTCCATGTGAGAAGAAGCTCATTACCATACTGATAATTCAGTTCTCATTGGACTTTTTCAGACTACCTGTTGATACCCCACCAGTGCCATTCATTGAACACTGTAGTAGTAGTGAAACCAATTCTCATGTTTACAGATTGTTATCCTTCATCCTGCATAAAAAAACAAGCTCTCTTGGCTGTTTTATGCCTCTGGGTTCTGCTATTGTGCAACAATGCAACATAATCCCTCTTCCATGAGGCCTCTGATCAAGACAATGAGGGCGATTCTGGTTCTGTTTCAACAGCATTTAGGTGGTACATTTCTCATGTATACAGTGTGTTGGTTTAGTACAGAATTCATCATCAGATATAGTCATATATGGTGGGACAGTCCCTATTTAATATCCTATTGATGGACAGTTCATCCTGACTGAGACATGAGTGCTGCTCATTAACCCGACTGCTGACTAGGCTCCCTGGGGACCCCAAGAATAAACTACTGTAAGAAACAACCATCATAGCAAAATTTTAACTTATTTCTTCTCAAAACATTATAAGTTATTTGATTAATATCGTCTAGAATTGCAGATTTTATCCCAAATATACTCCACAAAGCCTTCAAAATGACAGACAGAGTGCTTCTACCCCCCTGATAGTGTGTGATACTTTAAATTAGGACCCATGGCAAGCATGAACTCAATGAGCTCTAGTTTAACCAAGTGCAACGACAAGTGCAAGGTGGAAGGTCTTAGGTGCACAGACTGTATGGGTGTCTTCATGCATACCTGCTATTTTGATTCATGTCTTTGCAGCAACGCAACATACAAAAGGGACTGAGTGATGGTGAATATAGATCAGTGGGTGTGGTGATTATTTAATACTCTCTCTGTCACTCTCTCAAATACTCTCTACCTGAAACAGCTGAGCTGTTCACAGATAAATGTGATAACGACAGCTCAGACAATGGAGAGCTTTTCATCAGGAAATGCCTCAACAGTTCAGAGCCTGGCGTCTCCTTCATGAAAAAAGCAGAATATCTCGTTATACCTGTAAAGAGGTGTTTGGTTACACTGTAGCAGCCTGGTGACATCAGGTATAAAAAGTGAACAGCTGTGCATGACACAGCACTTTTTGACTTGAGACAGACTGCAGATGATATGAAGTCATTTGGAACAAATTGATTGACAAAGTCATGAAAAATTGGAATGATGGAATAAAAGTACCTGTTAGATACAGTATATGACAAAAAGTTAAGTTCTGTGGTCTGCAGGTACTCCAGTCAGTGGGATTAAGGTGAAGGTTTGTTTCTTCTGTAGACTAGTTTCTGGTATCACAGTGGAAGCAATGACATGATCAGCATGAAAGTACAAGGCGGCTGCACAAGGGAGAAGACAGAGACTTGAGGCCTATAGATATTCATGATCTGCTAGTATACCATAAATAAATGCTTGTTAGCAGATCGTAAAAGGAGCACTTGACTCATTCTGCACCTCAGTGAACTCGTCATGGGCAGCACTAATAATAAGCCTGTGAAACGAGTCGTTTAATATCTTTTGTGGCTCTGCTCTAGAGGGGCAAAAATAACCCTGACAATACAACGCAGTCTCATCAAAATGTGTATTAGCTATGATGATCCACAGTGCAAAACGTCTTAGATTTACAATAACGGCTCTATAATTGTGAGATGTGTCTTTTGGCCTGTTCCTTTCTATTTGCCAGTGTCCACGTCATGCGGATATGTAACACTGACAGAAAATGTTTAAAATGGCAGTCCATATTCAAAATATAGTCTCCTCCCCTCCACACTCAAACCTCCTGAGTTTTTAGGTCAGGTAGAATCTATCTGCTGATTCAGTTTGTTTGTTGCTTCATGACTGCAACATGCTGTTTGCGCGCCAATGTTTCATATCTGGAAACCTGGGGTGTTGAAATGGGCGTTGACCTAATCTCACAGAAATACTTAAAATGACCACAACCTTTATAAACGCATTACGAGGCAGCGGCACACAATTCTTCCAACACTGGTATTGAGTTGCATTATGGTAAATGTAGAATTCAGAGTTATTGGAAATTAACTTATACAAGAGACCAAAAGTGAGGCTATCTCAACCATTTTTGGAGTTTTGAGGAT
This sequence comes from Scomber japonicus, assembly GCF_027409825.1. Classification (NCBI taxonomy): domain Eukaryota; kingdom Metazoa; phylum Chordata; class Actinopteri; order Scombriformes; family Scombridae; genus Scomber; species Scomber japonicus. The sequence continues at coordinate 25,366,008 of NC_070593.1, read as the reverse complement.
TTTTCTATTTAAAAAATGTCTTTTTAAGTCCCCCAACTCTAAAGAAACACAGTACTACATCGTTGCTCTTTCTTGGATGATAATAATACACAATATACACAAAAACTGAATGAATGTAGAAAATGAATGTAGTCATTGCAGTTTGAAAATCGCTTGATGAGATGTTTGCTGAGTCCAATCTCATGACGTAAATGAAAAAGAAGGAAAAAACATTAAAAAGTACAAAAAAGGTACAATAGTGAGCACTAATTTGGGAATTTGTGTTGTATTGCACAACTATAAATGTTCCATCTGTCAGATATGATTGATTGCACTGCAGAAAGTGGTTTACACACCATGGATACAACTTTTTTTATTCCATTTTGGGAATTCTTTGAGAACACTTTGTCGTGCCTAAAATTTCAAACTCAGATTTCAGACACTTAAATCTTGGAGGGTAAATGTAGATTTCAGATGCTCCAAACGGAGGTCCTTCGAAGGTTTGTGAAGTAAAAACCAAAAAAAGAGTCTCAGTTCATATGGTTTTGAAATTGATGTTGAAGTGTGAATGTTCCCACGGCTTCAGATTCATGCCCTTCTATCCTTAAATTCTGGTAAGCTGAAGGACAAGTGTGGTGATTACAGAACAGAACACAAAAGGTCAGTGTTTGACGTACTGATAGATTTACCAGAATACCAGGCTGTGCTACTCCTGCCAGCAAAGGGCAATGGAAAAATCATTTCACTAATGTGCTTTTCTAAGGAAGGTGGATAAGGATAAGGTGCAGCTCTTGACTATACTTTTCTATATCAATATTGACTCATTTCAGTTGCGTTACTATCACAAGGTTACCAGTGACAAGTCTTGTCAAATTTGATCAATTGTTTTTTTTCCTTGAAGTTTCAGGTATTCTCTCCAAAAAAGCTGACTGGTGAAGATTGAAACATTCAAGCAGAGGTGCTGAACAAATGCCACAGGTTGTTAATGTTCATGCAGAGGCATGTCTAGGCTGCAGAGAGATCATATAAGCCAAAGAGGAAATGGGGGATGAGCGGTGGCATACCATTGGTTGGTGGTACAATCTCTGACTTTATGTTACTTTACTGACCTCCTTTTTCCCCTTGAAACAAAGATGAGGTTTTCCAGTGTATGAGAGGCACAAACATCCAGGTACAAGCTTATAAAAATCAAAACACACGTCATATCACAAGTTCAAAGTTTACTTCTATTATCAGGAACTTTATCATCGAGTCCTATCATGTATATCACCAAGTAGCCAAGATCGCACATTATTAATTTCGTGGGAATAAATGTAACTTTGTCAACAAAATCCTTCCACTGTAATTTCAAATTTCACCTTGATGTCAAGACTGTATTCTACTGTACAGGTCAAGTAAAACCTCTGTCCTCTTAGATTTATGAAATGCTCTCAAAACATCATTGTATAATGCTACACACATTTTCTATGCAATAACAACAGCTTCATATAGGTCATGAAAAACTGACACAAAACTCTCATTCAACTTGTAAATACAGCCTGCATTTTATTATAGTCTCATATGACATCAGTCACAAGTTTACAATCCAAAGAACAGTTACTGTAATTCCGTGTAATGTAAATCTTTGCCCTTTACTCTGTAACAGGCATAAACATGTGAGCCAGCAGCCCGAAGAACACACCCTTCAATCATATACCATATCTTCTCTTTATGTCTTTTAAGTATTTTAGTCACACTGCCCTTCATCTCTTGATGGGACGGTTTTGAAAAAGAAAAAAAAAGCTGATTATGTAAAGACATATTTAGGGCATGAAAGAGTTATGTGACATGAGTTCAGAGAGGGTGAGAGAAGCTGTAGTTTCATCATTGTCAAGGCTAACAGTAACAGTATTGTTAGTCATCAAAAAGAACAACACTGTATCTTCTGTAAACCATTATTTCTTTCAGTCCTCCTCACTAGTTTCTTCAGCTGCTAGAACATTTACCACTCAATAAAGGCTCAATAAAACTCTAAGTGTTCATACCAATAAACCCTCACTAGTAAAAACCTTTTAATCAATCAAATTGGTTTTTTATTGTTGTTAGTAACCAGGGGTGGGGATGGGACTTCAATTTTCTTTGGTTTTATAACAGTTTGACAGTTACAACAGGATTTGTCAACTGGTGTGAAGTTAATTTGTGGCGCTCACTGCAAGACGCCTGTGCATGGAGTTCATACCATCACAAAGGTTAAGTATTTTAAATGAAGAAACTGCATGTATCTGTCAGCATATACTGCACCATGTTTGACTGACTCTTAGTAATAGTGGTTTTAGGAGTGGTTCAATCTAACACACGGTTGACGTACAAATCTTGAGGTTTTGTGCAGCTTGTTTTCATCATCCATCAACAAGAACTGACCCACTTGTGTCAGTGCCTGCAGTCAGGATTGGTGAGACCTGTCAGTTCATGACAGTCAGTTCACAGGGATCACTTAAAAGTCTTCCAGTTATCATTTAATTAAAGAGACTAGTTCAAAAGCTGCAGGTGTAATCATATAACTAATTGTGTTTCCCACAGTGGATTACACCCCAGGTTATCACTAGACTATAATTTATCATGTATTATCTTTACACTCAAAAACCCAGACACTCAACATTTAAACTGAGCCAGACAAAAGACAAAAGTGAGTACTTGTGACCGAGCTATGGGCCCTCACAGTGACACTCAATCTTTGTAGTCCTCTGGGTTATCATCGGGTGTGTAAACAAACCACTGTTTCAGCTCAATTAACCCACGGATGTTGAAATTTATGGTTATTTCCCAACAGGTCAAGTCAACTTTTATGTTCTGCAATCTGCCAATTATAGACTGCGGTTCATGTCAAAAACATGTTTCTAGTGGTTCTTTTTTTACTGACTCATTCAAAATGCTGAAATTTGATATAAATTGATTATGAATTAACTATAAGATACGTGTGTTGCTTTCTTTATCATGCAGATATGTCGTGCATGGACTGTAGAAAGAATCGCTAGAGGTAATTTTTAACCATACTAGTGGTGTGACTCCGCTGATGGCAATGTCAGTTAGTCAGTCATTCCAACTATTTAGTCTAGACTGAAATATTTTAATAACAATCTGATGGATTGTCGTAAAACTTTTGTAAAGATAATCGAGATCACCAATGGATGAATCATACCCTTTTCCTCATCATGCACCACCATGAAGTTGACTCAACAACTATTAAATATACTGCCATGGACTTTGATACAGATATTCATGGTGTCCAGAAGATGATTCCCACTGACTTTGATCCCTAGACTTTTAATATAGCAGTTCAAATTAGTTTTTACGTATTTAGTGAAATTAACATCTACTAAATGGACTGCCACAACATTCTGTAGAGACATTCATCAATCCCACAAGATCTTTTTTTTTTCCTCCTTGAAATTTGTGGTTTTGACTGAAATGTCTCAACAACTACTAAGTGACTTGCTATGAAATATAATATAGACATTAATGTCCCCCAAACAATGAATTGGGACAACCATAACTTTTCATTTAGCACCATCACCAGGTCAAAATTTAAATTTGTTACAGCCCACAATACAGCCCACAGTTAAATGATATTGATTCATCTGTTGATTATTCCTTTAAATAATCAATGAGACAACTCCGCTTCATTAAATGTCCAAATCCAGAGATATTCTGCCCAATGATATAAAACATAAAAAGGCAGAATATCCTTACATCTTACATTCTTAGCTCTAGCCCAAGAACTGTGACCATGACCATTAGACCAAGTTCCCATAATCTGTACTTTGTGTTTAATACTATAATTAGCAAATGTTGACATGCTAACAATCTTAAGAACCTGCTAAACATCAACATGTTAGCATTGTCGTTGTGAGATCATTAGCATTAGCTCAAAGCACCGCTTAGCCTTAGTGAAGCAGCTCACAGCGCTGTTTGCATGGCTAGTCGACTGTTAACATTAGCAGAACATTTGATTCACGCACGCGCATTAAAGGCCTTGAAATGTATACTCTTCTCTGCTAAGATCTCATATAAAGATAATGGTTATGGATCACAAATTTTCATGTTTTATCCTTATCGTGGAGTCCGCACGGAGCATAAAATACGATTAGAAGATCATGGGTTAAATGAAAAGAAAAGCTGTGTTACTCTGTCTAATGATACATAGCGGTGCATAAAAGTGCCCATATATTAACTGTGTGTTGGTGTAAACAGCTGGGAGTGGATAGTTACGTATGCTACGCGGCTTTGACCTCATAGTGTATACATATAGACATGTTTTGGCATGAGAGTGCCGTTGATGAGTACTTAGGGGAAGGTTAACTTTTGTAGTGTTTGGGCAGGTCACTGTGGTCTGGGATTATTATGATCTGTCTGCGCTGCTCTGTTGTTAGTTACACAGTATGAGTGTTGACCTTGCTGCTCGCTCCCATGTGTGTTTGTCAGGTGGGCAAATGGCCTTTTTTTTTTGGCAAACATCGCACTCCTATGTTCAGCATTGTATGTTTTGCTTATAGGCCGCTGTGTTGGCACGCTGACATAAAGGTAAAGGCTGCCCACCCCCACCAGATAAACACATGCAGGTAGACACACGACCCCCTTTTTTCAGTGACTCGGCACAAAAAGTTACGTTTCAGTGTTTAGTTTGAGGATGGTATAGAGGACTGAGAGTTTGGGAAGGAAATAGACTTCAGATTTTTATTCCTCTCTTTCGCTACAAGCTTATCTGCCCTCATGCTATCCTCCCTGGCCTCACCTTCGCGTTCTAGTTTGTGGCAGCACATGCTTACTGTTGTCAACTCAGCATGAGCCTATCTGTCCGCTCAGCTGATTACAGTAATCTTTGAGGATTCGTGTGAAGCCCGCTTGACTCATCTTAAGCAAAAGTCAACAAGAATACCAGTCAATCAGTCAGGTTCAAAAATGCAGACACACACACACACACACACACACACACACACACACACACACACACACACATAGGCACGAAGGTTAAGAGTTTAGTTGTGACTAAGGGCCGAGGGAGTGTTAACTGTATCACACAACGACAGAGCTGGGTCAGAAGGAGGCGAGAAGGAGAAAATAATGCACACAGGAGTTTAGAGGCAGGATATGCATGTTGTCTTCCCATTGGCTCACAACAGGGAGTTCAGGTCCAATGAGTGGGATGGAGAGGGACACGCATAAGGCAAACATATCAGTTGACTAATACTAGAACCAAATGTGAAAAGACAAAAAGCGATGGACTGAAGAGAAAGCAAAGTGTAATAAATGCGACTGCTGAGATTGTAATAATGACTTTTTGCCCTCGGGTTATTTAATCAGCACTGTATCTGTACACACCATTAGCTCATTAATAATTACATAAGTAAACTAAACTCAGCTGCATCAAAATAGGTTTTTATGACTAACATAAGATAAGACATATTTAGAGCTATCACTGAAGCATTAGTGCTTTACAGCAGGTATATTTGTGATTGTGCTTTATCTCCTACAGTTATCTTAGTCAAAGCTGGTTCTCTGCAGAATGATCGTAAATGATTAATAACCACAGTAATGTTGTGATGAAGCTGTGAACTTGACATGACTTTGATGGGAGTTAGAGACAAGATATTTTGCAGGAAACCCCATCACATCCGCTCAACTCAGAAGTGTGTGACCTGTTTGTGAAATACAGAAGTTATGAAATACGACCCATTAAAATGTCTTGACCCCGGAATCAACACTGCAGATCTTGAAATTCTTTTGTAATACTTGTTTACGGTAAATTGCTTAATTTATTCAAGAACATGATAAAAGCACTACTTAATTTCTAGTGTTTCCCATCACATTCAGCACACTGGATTTTGCAACAAATTGTATTGTTCAGTTCCAAGATTTTGGATTGTTCACTTAATGTTTAGAAAAAAAGATATATATTTAAATTATATTATTAAGAATTGAGTTTTATATTCATTTGACGCCTTTTGTGACACATATGACACTTTTTTGGATAGAGTAAATTGCCCAGGCCAGTCCCTTACACATGGAAACAAAGGGTTAAATAACTGAAATGAAATGACTATGATTATATTTAGCTTCAAGATAAATTCACACTTGTATCATTCATTTTTAAAAGAATATGATTTAAATGAAATTCCTTATGAATTTCAACTCTCTTCATGAAGAAATATTTGATATACTGCTTGTATGGAGACATACCAGAATCCACAAGTCAGTATGTTAAATTTAAATATTCTAACAAGGCAAATGCTTTTCAGATGGGGAGAAATGACCAAAAAGGTTGTTTTATAACAGAGGATATGATGCATTATTTTGGTTTTGTTATTGCCTTGTGGGTAAAAAGTTGAGAGATGGCTGGATTTGTATTGAATATGTAAAATAGTCAAATTGTCTAGTCAAGAAAAGTCTTACATTTGTTTGCTCTGTTGGCTAAAAAGCATTTTTGATGTGCAGAGAAAAGTAGAAAGGCATGATGGCAAATAGGCAGAGACCTTTGGATGTTGAGGTTATATGAGCTGTATAATGCCTTTGCTATTAGTCATCTTTATCAAGTTCTTAAAATGTCATGATGAACTGCTGAAGTGCACCTATCTCATAAACCAGCTGTAATGTGGTCAGAAGCAGCAGAGCTACTGTAGATTTCCTGCAGAGTACACACGTCACTTCCTGTGTACCACTTAAGTTCCGCACATTGTACAGGTTGCATGAAGCATGAGAATCTTGTTGAAGTTTGGCTTACAGAAACAAATTCTATCATTAGTAGCAAATTGTTCCTTTCTATACCACGTACAGAAAGATACCCAGTACAGATTTAATACTAATCCCACATGGTTTTAGTTTATAATAACACGGGGCCTTGATGTCACCCGTTGTGATTGTAGTACCTCATTTGCACTCTTTGGCGAGCAATGGAGAGCAAATGAAGTGACTTACAGATAAAGACACAGGCTTAACTCACTAACACTAAAGCATATAGTTTAATATTTGTATAACATTCAAAACTCAATCATATGTGAACCCTGCACAAAAGCTGCAGCTGTCTGGTGTGTTTCCTGTTTAAACAGAAGATGTGCTGAAAGCCTGAATAGAAACACCACCTAAAGTGCCCTTTTGTTGATTCTGGTCCACGTTCCTTTTAAAGACAACATCTCACAAAACTGATCTGTGGATTGGCATGCGAGGTCGGACGGGACGGTAAATAGGTTACTCGTAAAGCACATCCACATGACCGATAGCTCAGTGGAGACGCATTTCATGTGACTCGTCCTCTGTTTCTACTTTGTGTATACAGATGTGATGCACAGACCCTTTGTGTGCTGTATGTATGTTTATAGGAGGATTTGTGTTGTTTGGTGTGTGTCTGTTGAACATGTTTTTTTTGGGTGAATGTGTGTATATTTCATTATGGCACATATGTAGAACTGTCAAACAACTGTCAGGCTATGTGGATTCCTAAATGGAATAAAACAACACAATGCATTTGCAACTGTAAAGTTAGCAGCTGCATATCTGTGCATGCACTTACTGTACAGTATGCAGCTGCAAATGCAGACAGTTACATGACAACCCAATAAGGACACACCTTCATATTTCAAATATTCTCTGTAGTGTTTGCTATTCTGGTGTGTTACGTATGGTTTGTTTTGCTGTTTTCTAACACTGACTAGATCAATTGCTGGTTTTTCCCCGCTTACTCAGAGAAGCCTTGTTTGTGGTTACTGCTCTAGAGGACAAAACCTAGTAAACGAAGTGAATCTAGCTAGGAGGATGTAGAATGTTCTTCCTTTTCGAAGCATTGTTGAAAGAAAGTGATGAAAAGATGAAAATGTCTAATGACGTAATGGCATTTTTTAGTCTCTTTCTGACTTCCCTTCCCTGCTTGTGGCACTCAAACTTTATTACTGAGGATGTAAAGCAGCCAGTCATACATATAATGTTTAAAAAAAGGCTCTGTAATTTCCTAGAACGGCTGGTCACTGTAGGCTTTTTAGAAAATGTTACTTTAACAGGAGGAAATAGTGTTTTTTGGTGGGGACTATTTTTAGCGGTGGATGAATCCAAATTCAGTGCTCGAGTGAGTGTTTCTGTCAGCAGGACGATGCATGAGGGACGGTGTTAAAATAAACTAGCGTGTGTGTTCATGGTAATGAAAGAACATGTAGTGCAGCTGTGTGGCTCACTGATGTGTTTTTAATCTCTTTTTTTTTGACATCGACAGCACTCTGACATTGTTAAGATTAAGAAAAGGCTATTACCCTATAAGGTTAAACAAGTGGTCAAAGTGACATAATGAAATGCTGACTGCTTCTATGAGATGTGATTGAAACTTGGGTGGATGGTGTCAAAGGTACATGTGTCTATGTGCAGCTATTACCCATCGTATACGAGCATCAGTTGCACTTTTGATTTGAGACGATTACCCAGGTGTTACCGCAATGAAGATAGATAATGACCATGGTTCCAAAATCCAACGTACACAAGTCTGACAGCTCAGTATCAGAGTCTTGTCTCACTGAGTGGACAATATGCAGGATATGTGAGAGGCACCGGTCTCCTCACACATACTGAGTCCTCATTGAACCGTGGCCAAACAGGTATGTGGCGTTTTGTTGTACAACGGTCACAGTCCTGTCATACTCACTCTATTCCCCCCTTCTTACTTCCTGCTATCCATACAAAGAAAAAAAACAGAAATCCCTTGTTGCTGCCCCTTTTTTCCCGCTGTTTGGAATTTTGCACATTCCTTCAAATATCGCCCACCAATTTTTTTTCAACTTCAACTTCAGTTGTTTCCTCGTCTCACTATCCATCCTCTCATTTTCCATTCTCTTTTGTCCCCACTTCTGCTCGCCGTCTGTCTTTATCGTTCACTCCTCCTCAGTGTTTCCTGACTCGCTCTGTGATATATGAGCCGTGAGAGACATTTGCACCTCTGAGTCCTACTGTGCCCTGTATTGTCCTGTCCTTGTGTGGGCCATTGTCAAGAGAAGTACACGGTGGAAAAAACTAAACTATGAATTAAACTGTGATTATTACTGTACACACTTATTTATTTAACATGCAAAAAGTACAAGAAATAACATTGGACAGATGATGAAAAAAGCAAAAATTAGCTTTGAGTTTGTTTGTTTTTTGACTTGGACATAATATTAAAATATTGTGTATAATATAATAAGTGAAAGAATTACAACTGTGATCAATAGGATATAATTATAGAGTAGAATAGTATAGAACTATTATTAATTATTATATAACAACATTCACTATACAGCTTATATTTGCTGCTTTGAATTTGGGTTGGTTCATTTTGTAGCATTAGTGCAGTAGCACCATCTAGAGGATGTAGAGTTTATTGCAGCCTGGATAAAAGCTCTTCATACTCATTCATTCATTCATTCATTCATATCAATATAAATGTAAAGTTAAAAAATGCAAATCAACACAAATGTACAGGAGAAATGTAAGATCTGCATAGAGTTTTAACATTCAAATTAAACTGATCACTCAGGTTTCTGGTTAGTCCACTTTGTGTGGAAGTGTCACCAGTCCACTGAAAAGCTATTTATATATTAGAGGTGTTAGCATTTTAATAGTGGTGTGTTTCTCAGATACTGTATTCAAAAACTGAGAGATACTAATGTACTCCTCCTTTCAATATGTCGATAATAAATAAAAGCCTTAACAATGCCTGGTACCTTGTGGCATTTAAGTATGAATATTATGCAAAACAAATCACATTATTTACATGTTTTTTTTTGTTTGTGGTTATGATTGCAGATCTCAAAAGTTATTTAAAAACACCTGATGCTTACTTAATTTTGCTGGTCAGACGGTCAGTTGCAAAATGCCACTGACTTGGCAAATTAGATTTTTGTGGTCAAGTAAAAACACTCAAAGAGGTCAAAGAGCAATTGACACACAGACTGACTGCAATTTTCCACTGACCACAAACTAACCCATGGACACACACATAGGGTAAAATAAGTGTTGACCCAGTACCCTTTTATAGACTTTAATCTCAAAGGCCTTTTTTTACTAGGTAGAATAACAAGTGTTGGAATGAGAAGTCATTTGTTTACAATTTGGGAAATCCACTAAACAGCATGTAGATGCTGCACGCTGCCAAACAAACATGACTCAACAAAAATGAGTCAGTATTATTTTTAGGAAGGAGAGAGGGATTAACATGACAAACCATTGCTTGAAAACATTAAATCATCACATCCACTCAGAATTTACAGTTGTCACACACACACACACACACACACACACACACACACACACACACACACACACACACACACACATCATAATTTATGCCAGTTTCCCAGCTCCCGCTCTACACACAGATACATCTATAACTAGGTCAATCTCCTGCTTATTTTGTAGTTTACTGAGTTATCGGTGGCTTCTTTATCTCCTCCTCCACCTGTGTTTCAGGGATGTCACTTTTTGCGCTTTCAGGCTGTTCCTCTTCTTCCTTCTGTCCAGACCACCGCTGCTTGAAGTGGCTGTTGAGTCGCTCCAGGATGTCGATGGAGTGGTTGATGAGGAGGGCGAGCCAAGCCAGGCCGAAGAAGATCCACGAGGCCATGAGGACGCTGTACCACTCTGGGTATTTTTTCTCTGGATTGTTGTCTGGAAAAGAAATGCTAAGCTACAGCTGACAAAGTAATAAAACACTAATTACAGTGAAGCCGCTATGGTGTGTTATGTTTTACGGTGCTGTACCTGCCACAAAGTCTCCAAAGCCAATGGTGCTGAGGGTGATGAAGCAGTAGTAGATGGCCTGAGAGAAGGTCCAGCCCTCATGCTGCTGGAACACGATCATGGGCATGACGAAGAAGAGAACCGCTCCAGTCAGGTAAGACACCAGATGGACGAAGAAGCGGGTACACTTCTGCCGTGAGATGTGAAAGGAGTCAGAGGTGAAAAATCTCTTCTAGGCTAGAATGATTTGAATTTTAAGTTAGATTTTAGAGCAGGTGATTAAAGATCTCCTCACCCTTCGCCCAGTCTTCCCTTCAAGGAAGTCAGAGATGTTCCTCTCTAAAACAAGCATGTACTTCCCCACCCTGTTGAGCACTAGCATGTTGAGTGGGATGCCAAATAGTGCGAAGAACACGCAGAAGATCTGTCCAGCTGTAGATTGGGGACTTATATTCCCATAACCTGCAAAATGTTAAGTTGTTAGTATGTGGAAGGAGAAATAGTCTGCAGAATGATATTTGTGCAGTTTGACACTAGAACACTGTTTTCACATGTATCTGTCTTAAACCTGAGTTGAAGATGTGTCACTAACAGCATGATTTATGACTTCACAGCTAGTTTGTAGCCAATTGTGGTCCAGTATATAACTTACAGAGGTTCTTCTACAGAGATTCTTCGAAATGTGAAACCTCCAATGCACGTACATTTTAAGTGGGGGACATCCTATATCCAGCAACTATTTTTTAAATAAAAACATATTCATAGATTCTGGAGTATTAAATGAAGGAGAAGGAATATATGCCATTTTATCTTTTTTCTTTAAACGTGCCTGAAAGGATCTCTGACTGTTCAGTGATTTGGTTTATTTAATCACTCTTTACATTTAATATCAAGTGAGTCACTCCACTTTTCAAAGAGCTGCAAACATACTTTAGTTAACTGTTATGAGTTTCTACAAATATTAAACGTAACATAAATCACATAAGCAATGAAAGATATGAATATGCATGGGAATATACAATGGCTTGATATTGATCATGACACAGATAGAGTGTACAACCCTCTCAGAGATTTACCAAGCAAATTGTTTAGATTATATAACAGATATTCAAGAACAAGGTCAAGGTGGGAGCAAACATATAAGGCTTCAGGTCAGACTGATAATCAACATAGCTGACCCAGCTCACCAAGGCTGAAGGACTAGCTGTTTTCTTTTTTAAAAGTGCTGTGTAATCAATTTTTAAATGTAAATTAAAAATAAATAATGATTTAATCTAGGGAGATATATTTTGAGTCAATTACTCATTTGTACTGCTGTGCAATGACAATAGAGGCATTATTTACTATTCTATTCTCATGGAATTACGAGGCCTATTTACACTGACATTGGATATATGCTGGTTTTGGCACATCAAAAATATAATATATGAATATCAATCCTGGAATTCATCTTGTACAGTCTAACCTATAGTAGTGACCACTGTAGCCGCAAACACAGCTGAGCTGGTGAATTTCCAGAAGCCGTCAGATGTGTAGTTTCCTTTCAAACTCAGGCCCACCTTTGATGCATCTTGAACAACCTGAAAAACAAATCAGAATCACAAACTGGGCTAAAAAGGTTCAACTCTTTGTGTTCGAACTCAAATGTAAGACACTTAAATTTTTAAAAATGTCATCGTCCTGAATTTGGGTCAGATCATGACTCCATGTTATGTGACTCCTGTACATATTGATCCAAACCTTTTATGGGTATTGGACACTTTGATGCCAAAGCTGTCTGCATGACCCAGAGAAAACCTTTCTCAGCACTGAGCAAATATGTTGACACAGTCTGTTACATAAAAGTCTTGAGCTCATCACCCATGTGTGAAATTACGCCTAAGAAACAACAGTGTGAGACATGTGGCCTTGTTATCTAAGACTTTACATCTGTGAGTTATGATGTAACATTACCTAATCCATCAGGTGTAGTAAGTGTTGGCTAATTTTAAAAGGTTACACACAGGGAATCAAATAACATCTTAATTTTGAGATTATTTCTGCCCTCTCCCAGCTTTTACACCTTCATACCACCTTAATATGCCATGAGAAAGCACCTGTACCTCCTTAAATTTCAGCTTTTAACACAATTATTGGAAGACCTAAGGGATTTCTCTCTAACTCAGACAGACTTACTGACACTCTGTTTTGTTTTTCTGGCGGTTCAGAGTGCAACATAACATACTTTGATGTCAATTAAACGGAAGACATGATACATTTTCTGCGTCTTTCAGGGAAAGGATTACACAATTTTGCTGCTGTGTAAATCAAATCAGGGTTAGACACAGGCAAAGCAGAATGTGCAAAGATGAAAGGCAGCTGGAGCTGGTATTTGCATGGAAGAAGCTGCTTCTCTGTCACATAAACAACATTCAAGATTCCAAATAGATCTCAGCTCTATAAGAGATTATAAACATCTCTTTCTGTCAGTAGTAGAATAGCTTAATGTTCTTTTCTGATTAACCTCAAGTGTTGAGTGGTGCCACCTGTTGAACTTTTGGCCTGCTACTTTTGTTGATAATGTGAATGATTTATTGGAGTGAAGATTAAATAACACAGTGGATGAAACTGCTAAGTATAATAGTAAGTAGTGGGTGTTATAGTATAATAATGTGGTTTTCACAGGCTTTTTGGGTACATTAAGCACAATATACTGTGACTTTGTAATATGTGTTAGTGTAAGCTCAGAGTGATCCAATTAATAAAAAACATACACAGTGTCATTCTGTTGAAGTATGCTGTAAGTATTTTAATGATGATGGTGACATTTCTACATTAACAGAATAACAAAACGACTAAACAGTGGGACTGTGGTGAAGATGTAATTAATGTGGTCTCCCAGTAAAACCCACAGGTCAACTTCTACAACTACACAGCAGCAGCTAGTAGAGCTGGGTATCAGTACTTGATATGGTATTGACCGAAATAAATTGATACCAAGTGATATCGAAACATCTCCAGTCAAACGATACCTGCAATCGATCCTTTTTGCACCCAGAGTTAGAAAATATGACTATTTATATGGACTTCCCCCAGCCAATCAATGCAATCGTTCTTCAATTTAATGTATCAAATGAAGTACTCAATTGGTATCGGTATCAATTTCAGGGTACTTGGATTGGTACTGGAATGGTAATTTCCTAAACAATACCTATCCCTAACAGCTAGTACCAGCATTGATGTGAAATGCCGCACTTTAGATTTGCAAGTTGTCCCTTGTCAAAGAAAACTAATGTCTGGAAGTGCAATGTTCAGACATCTGTAACTGTGTTTGCTTGTGTTGCTACATTAAAACATGTTTTGTGTCTCTGTGCCTCACCTGAGCCACTGCCACCAGGCCCTCTTGGTTCAGACAGGTGTACGTCTTGAGCAGCCTTTCTTTGTTCAAAAGTAAATGACTGATGTCCTTTTGCCCCAGATGTCCCTCCAACTTCCAGAAAACTACGCCGCCGATCAGCACGTAGGTCACGTAAAACACCCCCAGTATGAGGATGGAGGAAACTTTGGCTAAATTAAACATTTCTTTTATCATCATCTTGGAACTTTTGTAGATCCAGACAAGCTCAACGTGTCAACCACAGCAGGATGACGGTGTGTGAGACTTTACCTGTTGGGCTTCTCATGTTTCCATGCATTACAGGCAAATGAACCTCCACCCACACTACTGTTTCGAATCACTCCAATGATCTGTCATGCAAATCTAGGGGATCAAAATGAGCAGAAGGAGAGAGATGCCAGCAGAGTTTGGGCTGCAAGTGATGACTATGGGTATGGTCAAATTTCAAGGCTTCTGTCCTTTGATAGAGGTTGGTGGATGATACAAGACAGTAGTTCTAGAATGGGTCAATTCAAGACCAGTAACAGTAGTTTTCGTGGAGTTCTCAAAGGCACCAATGCTGTCCACAAACCAAAGAGTATACACATTATACATCACACTATAGTTCAGCTGAATTATGTTTGTATTTCATCCTTCAGGACAGCTGTCTTACTCACTAAGATAAGAGGTACAGTGACAGTTAACAGAAAGCGTGACAGGCAGAAGACATCCTGCTTTCCATCTGCCTCTCTGGTATCAGTCCTGTGTGTAATGTGCTCTCGGCTCACCTCACATCACCATCTTGATTAATGTGTTTGTTTAAGATAGCCCTCTGTGCTCAATTTGCTGCAGCTTACCATCAGTACACAAACACAGATGTGGACTCACATGAGCTACATATGCATATATATACAGCAGAAATAATAACTCTGATCTAAGAACTTAAAAATGTTCAAAGTACAAAAAGACACATTTGTAGTTCAGTAGTTCATTTCAGAATTCTTCCTTTTATCTCAGGATGGAAACACATTAAAAGGTTCTTACCTGATGCTTCACCTGATTACAGTAAATATGTTTTCTTATGGAGACTTTAACCCTGATCGACTCTTTTTATTAATTGAGGTAGAATTTTCAAACAAGAACCTGTAATATCTTTCCAGCCTGAGCATCACAGCGGAAGTGGGCAAAATATCATACAAATATCATCAGTTTTTGCTACAGTAACAGATAAACAGCTGGTACATTTGTTTTCCTGCTGTACTGTCAATCAAAATACCTTGAAACAATCTAACCATCTAAATGCATTCTACCTAATCTATATTACATGCAGACAACCCCATCTGTGGTTAACTATCAGATCTTTGAGGTGTCCTCAAGTTTACTGGATGACACGTCCTCTTCCTCCTCATGTTTCTTGAAGCCTGGGTGAGTAAGGCCAATGACATGCTCCATTATTCTGGCTCCCATATTGAGGATAAGAGCAAGCCAAGCCAAGGCAAAAATTACCCATATACCTGCAAGGCTGCGGTACAGAGAGATGTACTCCTTATCTGGGTCAGTCCCTACAAGGAATGACATTAGAACATGTTAAATCAGTAATAAAGATTTTATTTTATCTTTTACTTTATATGTCAAAATACAGAATATAAATAATTGTATTCAGATAGAGAAGACTGCTGGGGCTCTTCCGCCATATTAGTGCTTGTTTGTTCTCTCTCTACTCACCCACCACATAATCTCCAAAACCAATGGTGCTGAGGGTAATGAAGGTGAAGTAGAAGCCTTCGCCAAACGTCCAGCTTTCCACATAACTGAACATCAGAGGAGGGATGACCAGAAACAGCAGGCTGCCCGTGATGAGGAACGAGCTCACTGCCAACACTTCGACTGCTTGCTGGGAAAGGAACACAGCAAAATCTACATGTAGGTGAAGGCTCATTTTAAAATGATAAAAAAAATGGTCAGTCCTGTACCTTGTGTGGGACTACTGAGACCATCCCTCTCTCTAGTCGACCCAGGTGGATGGTGAGACATTTGCTCAGCTGTTTGAGGAAGGCCAGGTTCAATGGGATCCCACACAGTGCATAAAAAACACAGAACACCTGACCAGACACTGTACTGGGGGACAGATTGCCATAGCCTGTGGATCAAAGGAGGATTTATCATTTAGAGATGCAGACAGCCAAAAGCGGACAGTTAAAACAATGAATTTATCACAAGGCACACCTATAGTTGTGACTACTGTGCCTGCAAAAAAGAAGGAGCTGCTGAAATCCCAGTTACTGGGGTTGGTCGAGTTGCCGGAGGGATTCACTCCCTTTTCCCAGGCATCTAAAATCACCTGCACAAACACACAAAAAAACACAACTTAAATATTAAAATAAGGTCAAACTCATTTTTTAAAAAAAGGCTGAAGATGGGTCATTTTTGAGATATTTTGGATCGTGACACACTTATTTATTAGGTCCGCTTACTAGAATAGACCTTTTATAATATGTACTTAGCCTAATCATAAAATTGATCTTCCAATTTCTCTGTCTCACAGTATTTGATAAGCCATTGTCATCACCATCTTTACTCAGCCATTAAAACATGTTTGCAGACTCGTTTACAGCCAGGGCCTTTTGTCAACCAGGTCACTGATGGACACACTGACAAACACAAACTAATCATGTCTGTCTATTACTGGTACTATTCTATGTTTGGTATCAATTTGAACATAAGAGTTAAATAATTCTAGGGCAGATTAACAAAAACACTCAGAAAATCACACTGCATTGTAAGTTATGAAATCCAGATGTTAGACTTCAGTAGGTCTAGACTGCCTTTACATATCACACATGAATTGGCGTACAGCATGTTAACAGAGAGGAACAAAGCAAAGGCAAACCTTAACAAACTTCTCCAAGGCCGCTCCATCCAGACAGGTATAATTAGACAAGAAATTCAACTTCTCCAATTGGAAGTGGTCTCGGTTTTCACTCTCTGCCTCTCGCTCCAGTATCTGGAAGATGGTCGCCCCGACCAGCAGGTACATGAAGTGGGCCAGAGCCAAAATTACTGTCCAGCTCACTTTGAGTGGGACCAACTGGAACCTCGCCATCAAACTCCCCCAGTACACAATTGACACACACGCTGACACTCAAACTCAAGAAAGAGGTTATTCACCTCAGAAAGGACAAATGATCAAATTCTTGATGAAATACGCAGATCTCACGTGTAATTCCCCCAAAACAGCTACCATGGTTGCAGGTTGTGAAAAGGAAATGAACAAAAATTATATCTGAAGTCGCTGAGAGTCAGATTTCGGTCATCAATAAGATAAGAGTTGACCATTCGTAAAGCTGCATTTTCACTCATACGACTGGATAACTTTCCAAAGTCAAAACATCTCCGCTTGAAGCTCTCACTCCGATTGGTCAGAGTAACATAGATGTTGGGCGTTGATTTATGTGTTGCTTGGGTAACCGTCAAACTACTCTCCTCCATTAGGGGCGACATCTGGACACACTTTCTGTTTCCACTAATAAGGAAGCGGTGGTAGCATCTTGTCAGCAGAACAAAAGTTAATATTTTACCTGACTGCTGTTAGTCGTTCGAGCTCCCACAACCAAGGGTCTTTGCCAGAGCCTTTCAGTAGGACTCTGCTTTGTGGGGACTAATTGTATTCACTGACAGTTAATTGGAAAGCTGAGGAGAACGTAGTTGAACCACAAATTATTGGGTTTCTGAATTGACGTACGCTGCAGAATTTGCTATTAAAATAATCCAGATTGGTGCCACAACTTGAGATACCTTAAAGTAGATAAATCTAATTTCATTAAGTATAGACATGTTAAAATCTCATCAGTTTAAAAGCTCAATTTTTCAAACCCTAAAAAGTCTGCTAGAACAATCATCCGACGTTTTCCGCAAATTCAGGAGCCGGTCATGTTTATGGTCAGATGGAGAGGAAGGAGATGACATTTTGGAGAGGTGTAGAGAGCACTACTTGATTGTGGGCCATAAACCAAAGAGTTGAAAGAAGTCTCAAGGGAGAAGCTAATGGAGTTCTATGGCTTCTGTGTTTATAAAGCTGGATGGTTAAAAAAGGCCTGAAAGCATGTAAAAAAAAAGAGAAATCATAGACATTTGAGTAGATGCCAACAACTACAGTTATAATCATCAGTCCTTCACTGCTAAGTTGATGTCCCAAAGTCACTGAGTGCGTGCCTGAAAAGAACTTTCCGATCTCCTTTTTGTTATGCAGTAATAGTATAGCAAGAACATAGTTAACAGTAGAAATTCAATGATTGCCAATGCTGACATTTCAAATTTAAAAACAGTTGTAGGATTTTGTGATATTGATTTGCTATGTAGATGTGGAGTTATGCACTTAATTAGTTCCCACTGGTATTTAGTCTGATATAGAAATGCAATGTTTGTGTAATATGTTTCTCTTTGGTGTTGATTATGCCAATTTAAGAGAGCTTTAAAGGGGAAATATTATGCTTTTTGGTGATTTTCTCTTGCTCAGGTACTATAATGATGTCAGATAGCTATGTTAAACATGCTCAATGTTCCAAAAATGAACATGTATGAAAAAATTCTTCCGGCAAGTAAAAAGTCAGGGCTTCAACCATCTCGGAACACTTTGTTGCTAACGTTGTTTTTGTTTGCTTGTTTGTTTTTTTAGATGTTATATCTTTAAGATATTTTTTAGATACTGCAGATACTGGATAGTTAGAGATGTGTTTCTATGTGATGTTAAGTGTGGCTGTCTATCATATTTCGGATCTAATTCTGACTCCAACAAATATGGATATATGTAAGTACAGAAGAAGAAAAAGTTTGTTTCTTGGTTTGTGGACGAAGTGTCCCAACTTGGCCGTGACTCATCTTCCAAACAGAACAGAGCAGACTCATCAGGAGGAGGGCCTTGAAGAGACAGGAGCTAAAACGGCCTGTTTCAGACAGAGGATGAAATGTGGGTGGCCAGTTTAAGATAAATAAGGAGTTTTTAACTTTAAATCATGCAAAGATATTCCAGTAGAATCCCAGAATATAAATATAGAGCTGGAAATGTTCATGTTATTTCCTTTAAATACAGACGTCATGAAGAACATCACTGATGTGACAGAGAAATAACAGATATCATGACTTGGCCAAAGAAGGCTCTTTGTCCTAGGCAACCCTGCCTGGATGCAAATTGTGAAGCTGCTTGTCATCTGTCAAACAAATTGACGCAAAGCCATGCAAACAGGTTGCTCCAGTGTTGACTGGTTGTCTTGTGTCTACGTGCACAGCAATGGCCCTGAGGTGACTGAAAAGATAGATTTTGATTATCAGCTGACATTGACGGGTCAAGTGGATGTCAGGGACTTTGGGACGGTCGGATGGGACTGATTTATTGTTTGGTGGATTGGAGTGTGCATTAAGACAAGTAGCACAAACCTCATGTTAATCAGACCTGCTTGTCAGTCTCTCAGAGGTAACTGTGCATAACATTCAATCAGAACCATCAAAATAAATAGTCACATTCAAGACTTACTGTGAGCCACTAAAAAACTGTGAATCAGCCAGTTCAGTGCTGACATCCAACTCTGTCTCTTATCTGCATTGAACTACCAAATAAAATAAAATGATTATTCAGTTCAATACTCAAAAATCAACACTCAAGGCAAATAAATGTTTGTAACCCGATTTGAAATTCAAATACTGAGTCTTGACAAGGCTTTGTATGGACTGGAGGTCTGCCTTAGGTATTTCCCTGCCTGTTGCTCAGTGCGTCATGGTATAGGCTCCTCCTTCACGTGTCCCTGAATATCAATCGGCATGGATGGATATTTCAAGGACCCAATAATCCAATAGTAAAACTGCTGCACAATAATTTGACCAGTAAAATTTGCTGATAAAATAACAACACCTGGGGAGATATTACAGATTACAACCTTTTGGAATATAACTATGGGTGAACTTCCACACCTGTGTTGGTATAATGACGGATAGTAGGCAAACAAAAATTTGACTACTAATGGGCCGTAGTTCAAATATTTTAACTAATGGCGTAAGCAATGGTTTTAGTTGTACTTTACCCTTGGAAAATACTGAAAAATCACTTGGGGAAGTCCATTTTCTGGATAGTTTTCCAGTTGAGTTCCAAAGAAATATTTGCCACAGGAACCCCTGTACTATAATTACAATATGGAAAGGAATAACTGGGAAAGGAGAGCTATGATAGTTAGCATTACTGATGAAAAATAAATATAGGCTAATAACTGTAAAGCGCAGCAGTAATATGCAATATGGCATCTCCCATCTGGTGAGCATTATAGCATCTTTCATGTGCTTCAAATACAGTTTTATTTTTGATACAGTGTGCAAATTTAAAAAGCAATGCTGTAGAATCTGAGAATTAAACAGCTAAACAATTGTACAGATATTACATACTTTACAATATTTATCAGGCGTGTTATATTTAGAATCAAGCGAGAGCAGACAGAAATATGAAATGCATGTGTCATTATAAAAGGTCGAAACTTCCTGTAACCATTAAAAAAAAAAAATCATGATTCATTGCATCTTTAAACACATACTGGAGCCAGCTGCTTTTCTATTGTCCCCTCCTTCCTCTGATATCTTGAGACAACATTTGTTCAGATCAAATGGCTGGCTCGGCCTGTGATTTATACTGTCCTGCTGCATCTCCAGGAGGTCAACAAGTGTGTGTGTGTGTGTGTGTGTGTGTGTGTGTGTGTGTATGTGTGTGTATGTATGCATGTGGGAATCATACAGGATGTGTGCCGTATGTTTGGCAGAGGTTCTCCTTTGCGATCATTTCTTTGCACATCTCCATTGTCCATCAATAATCGGGGATGTCTAATGCGTGTTTTCAGGGTGATTTTATCACCTGACAGATGTGGAGGTTGCTCAAGCAGTCATACGATGTTAACTTCAGGGCTTCCCGTGCTTCCACAGGACTTCGTGTTATTTCTGAGGCGGGTCTGAAATCATAAAAAAACACCAGGCATGGACATCTAGTTGAAAGTACAAAAAAAATGCCCATAAGTCTCTCCTTCAGACTTCAAAGAAATATATCTGTTGGCCTTTGGAGCTCCGAAAAATCTTTATTAACAATGATTTTTTAACTACAATAACAGCCTCCTCTCTGAAAATGTGCCGTCTGTTTCTTTTTGCCAGGTTCCCTACACTTCCCAGCATGCACCAGTGACTTAAAAGCTGTTTTGATAGAAGGGATAGCACCATTCAGGGGTTACCAAACAACCAAGGAGAGGGGCTTTCCTGTCAAAACACAGTCGCTATCCAGCTTAGGAGTGCCAAGTTAAAGAGGCATGAAATGAGTCTTCCTTACCCAGAGAGAGGGAAGAAAAAAAAAGACAGGAAAGAATGAAAGAAAGAAAGGATAACAAGCTAGCGAGAAAGATTTCAGAAGGGCAAATGTCTTCCCTCAGCCCGGCTGTTTTTCTGTCTGGTGTCTCTACTCATTTGGCCATCGGTCTGTCTGTTCACATGACCTCAGCCGCTCCGCATATCTGGTGGCGAACCACAAGACAGCCGAGTCCACTTCACCGTCTGCCAAAGTAAGCAGCTACACGAGGGTCAAAGGAGAGGAGAGAGAAAAAGAGACGGAGCGCGTGTGTGTGTGAGAGAGAGAGAGAGAGAGAGAGAGAGAGAGACCACGTAAGAGCAAAAGATGGGCAGCAGTAGAGGCTTCTGAGGGTGTTTATGTGAAAAACAACTGTCTGATTTATGTGATCTCGCTCACAAGAATGTCCTGACTCATCACGCACTACTGCCAGAAAAAACAAAACAAGTGAATCATTCTCAGCTGGTAATTGGTAGATTGTCAAGTGTTACATCTTGCAGATTGTCCGGATCTACCATATGGGAAAATCAGTGGCCCTTGAGCAGAAAGGGGGCCCTCAATGATGTTGTTGGGCTCTACAGAAATAAGACATAGGTCTACTGTCAGAAACCTAGTGTGTCTAAAACAAAATATGGAGTTACAAGGTTTCTCTTCTGATCCTAAATCTCACTTTAAAGCATGTCAAAATGAGTATGATTTGTAACCTAGCAACTAGTTTGGAGCCAATCATGCTCCAGTATGAAACTTGTTCTATGGACAAACTGCATTAGACACATTATTATTCCAAGCAAAGTATTTTTTATGTCTTTTAACACATCTGGAGGGGATCTTTAAGAAATTGTCTTAGAGCACTATATACGGAACGGCCTCTGAAATCAATTTGAAGTTGAATATCTCTTGTGCTATACTTGGACAACTGTTCTTTACTGAAATGAAGGACACACATGTTTGCTGCAAGGCCTGATGGCAGCGTTATCCAATCAGAATAAGGGGCCCCTGTAGGTACCAAATGTCTACCTTGTTATAGAGTGTGATGTAAAGATTCAACATAACTCTCAAAAGCTCAAAACATTTATGGTCCTAATGTGATATAAGTCATCACGCCACTCGAGGGCAGTGTTGAATGCAAAATGTATACTGTGTGATTGTTAGTTTCTATGTTATTTCTTGCTTTGTATGTGTGTGTGTGTGTGTGTGTTACCTGTCCTGTTGAGGAGGTTTTGCCTGGCTCTGACGAAGGCCATGATGTCTGCATCGGTCTTCTGGTCTCCGGTTAGTGGTAAAGACGAGGATGAGAGCGAGGTGGCTGAAAGGTTCCTGAAATGTACACACGTGATACAATAAAGGACTTTTTGATTTGCTTTCATTTACAGCATAAATCCAGTAATCCTTCTCTTTCAGTGTGTATGTTTGGAGAGGCCTGTTGAACGCCGCCGCCGCCCCTCCGCCAACGCTGTTCTTGTTCCAAAAAGCTTTAAAGGAAATAAGCTACAAACCTTATACATCACGCAGCCCCTCTGTATAAAACAATAGCATCTCTGTTGCTACAAGTGGCTGCTGGAGACGCACAAAAGCGTATATGTTACGCGCTGAGTGTTTTAGTGCGGCTGTAAAAAAAAAAAAAAAAGGTTGTTTCAGCAGCAGGGCTTTGATTTGTTAATAGAGTTTGGAGACGTTACTTCACAAAGGGATAAAAATTTATGGCCGCGTTCATAAGTGGAGAGAAAACACCCGGCAGCTATAAAAGCTACAGGTCTGCAGGCTTTATGTATAGACTGAAAGAACACTGCAAACATATGAGATACACATTGTTTGCATTTGGGTACACATACGTTGAAAAAATGTACACGCAATGGTGAACGCACATGGTTCCTAAACTAACTTAGACACAGAATTCAAGACATTTTAATGTGTCTGTGAATAAAAATAACAATAAATTAAATTCAATCGAATAAAATGTGCTTTTATAAGCTTTTCCTCAATGTATCAAATGTGCTCAATAAATGAATGGAGAGAGGTGGTGTTATTTTATTTTATGTTATTATTATTTGGGCTTTTTTTGGCTTTATTGGACAGTTGGTGGCAAAGAAGCTGAAAAGTCCCTTGCCAGACTGGAACCAGGGAAGTTGCGGGTATGTGGTACAAGGATACGAGGGTGATCCGAGGTGGTGTTATTTTAAAGCCCTCCATCAATTACACACAGTTTAGGAAAACTTTTAACCACTAGATGTTCAGTGTCATTTGAAACAAACCAGCTGGGCCCTTCGTGTACCTCCACTCTGATGAAGGAGTGATGTCAGCTTCCTTCCTGTCTGTAGGCTTATCATGCCAGGCTGGTACAGCTGGTAATGTGGGGTTGACACTTCTGAAATTCAAGGAAATGTGATAAATACAGTGTGAAGAGGAAGAGGACAAACTGTATCATCCACTATAAATAAGCCAGTGAGAGTTCAGTGAGGCTTGGCTGACCTGGGGTCTTCTTGAGCAGAGGGGGTGGAACAGTCTGGGTCTGGGTCTCGGCTTGCTGGGGAGTTTCTCACAGTGCTGCTCAGACCGGGCGGCCTGTGTGATGAGTTACAATCAAGCTTTTTTATTACCTGCACCTTGTTCTGCAGCTGCAACACAGCGTGATGTGTGTATGGAGTTACACTGGTATGGATTGATCCAGAAAAGAAGTCCAGTAACATCACATCTCACAGGTGTCACATCACATGCACGCGTCTGTTTGAGCCACACGAGGGCGCCACAGTGCAAAGTACACTCAAATGCCTCATGCATTTGTACTTTATGTCTTTAGTGGTGAAGATGGCCAACATCTAAACACAGACTAGACAAATATTGAGCTCTGTGATTTTCTTTTGTACTGTACAAATTATGATGATTTACGAGAGTCAATTATCCATGAAATGTCTCGACAGAACCTTGAAATATTCTGGTGTGCAGATGGTCAAAAAAAAAAATTGGAATTTGCCTGGAAAGCCTAGAAATAGAAGATCAAATGGACTTTTGAATCATTATTTACTCTTGTGTCTTAACTACTATAGTTTATGCGTTGTACGTGAATTATAAATGATGAAAACAACATTTTTTTGTGGACAATGATGGTCTGGGGATTTGATTATGAAAGTTGTTTAAGTTGCTTCTCGTTATTTTTTGTGGACTTTCTCTGCTGTTTGAAGTTGTTTTTCGCAGCATTCTGGTCCTGGTTTGCATGAGCTTGTGGTGTCTGTAAGGCTCATTCAGGCTGGATATAGTTACACGCATGACACAATGATAAAAAAAATAATGATTCATTTATTGAGGCTATTGTTTCTTTCAATTTGACACAGTATTGTCATCATAGCTTTGTCACGGCAGCCCTGATGTCATGGCTGAATGGCGAATTAGAGAGTGAACCATGTCCCTAGAGCTGTAATATCACATCTGATCATAGCTGTTACCCACTTGTAGAGACTGACAGTGTGTTCTTATCAGTTCTGGACGTTGAAATAACAAATATGAGCATGATTGGTGAGGCGAAAGAACACAGTGACATTACCTTTCAACATTTGCTCAATATTTGTTCCATGGAAACAGGCGATGAGAAGCTGCAGATTGTTGGACATTAATCAAGTGCTGTTCGAGTGCAGATGGTGAAATGGTAAAAATAGCCTTAATAAATTGAGCAGAAATGAGTCAGTGAAGGAAAGGTGTTTCTCGTCATAACGTGGCTGATTTCAGCTCAGCTCAGCGGAGACTCAGAATGATTGCTTGATGATAGCTTAAAGTAAAAGGTCCACACTTTTAACACTATACAGTCGGTGTGCGTTTACATGTGCTTGAGGGATGGATGGAAGGACAAACAGAAAGCAGTCTTTTTACATGACTCACCCAAAGTCTGGAGTACCAGGTGAAGACGGCTGCAAGGTCCCATGTGGTGACCTTGTTTGACATCTGGCTGCAACCTCTGTGTCAGGCTCCTAGTTGCAATCAATGAGAAATTAATGACATTTCTCTGAGTGAGAACACCGACCCTACGCTGATGACAGTTAAACACAATGTGGCCGTATGCGTCATAGAGCTGGAGGGAACGGAGGACCTCAGGTATCTTACGTCTTCGTGTTCTGTCGCACTTCTCATTCAACGTGTCATCAGTTACATGTGTGCTGCTTTCCAAAAACAGACCAATAAATGCTTGAACAAAGCTGTTGAATATCTACTGGCGAGGAAAAGCCGCTTGTTTCCTGCACATGCGAGCAGAGTCTGTCAGACTTCCTCTTTGTCATTCGGTGATAAATTCACAAACCTTGCTGCATTCATGAGATCAAAACCGACGCGTGAAAGCCAGCAGTATCTGCAGCTCAGATGTTGCTGCTTTAACATCTTCTTCCCGTCTGCTTTTTTTTTGTTTTTTTTTTTTGTTTAAAGGAGTAAAGCAGCTATCAACGCCAATGAAAGTGTGCCAGATTTTTCTGTTATAATCTGGGAATTTTCAACTCATCTTTCCCTCAAAAGGATTTCGCAAACATTATCTTCCACTGTGCTCGCTAAGCATTTAAGCACAAACACAAAATATTATTTAGGACAGGAATAAACACAATGACTGGCTTCTTCTCCCTCCTCTGTGTTGCTGAGAAATCTCATGAACATGTTGTCCTTGTTAAGAGTGTAACTGCTGAGAATATGCACTGATGCTGTTCCTGTCCTGCCTCTAAGCTGCTCTGCAGGCCCCTTGTTTGGGTCACATGCGATTCTGTAAAAATGTGTTTCCGTGTATTTGCCTCCTACGGATCTTCCCACCAGGGCCCATTCTGCATGATGTTGAGCAGAGGCTGCAAGGGTCACACTGGTGCCGTAAAAGCCTCCGAAAGTCAGAGACACATGCGTATCGACTTACACACACTGTAACGTGTCCGTAGAGGCTAATATTCAGAAAACACAGAGAGGGAAACATCCATAAATACAGAGACAAAAATGAATGGACGGGAACATTTCTTTGACACGCTATCCCACATTACGTCATGCTCACAGAAGCTTTATGTGGTGTTGTCACATAGATAGGTAGAGAGAGGTAAGGTCCGTCACCTGCGTACTGGAAGCCTCCTGGCTCCACCACTTATGGAAGTCCTTCTGGAGTTTGACCTTTGCCCTCTCCAGTAACAGCTGCAGGTGCTCAATCTCTGTCCTCAGTGCTTTCAGACGGCCAACGGTGCTCTTGTAACTGACGGGAGATATTAGCAGCACCAAATTCATCTTTAGTCCACACTGCAAAGCATCTGCTGTGTCTAATCAATCTTAGCAGGGTCTTGGGAGAAACTATGGAAATATTTGTTGCGGTAATACATTAAAACACATTTTTTACTGCACTCACAGCTTTTTTTCTTGCTCAATGTGTTCACGCAGGTTTTCTTCCACTGGGTCCAGCTCCTCCTTGACCTCTGTGTGATTTTCAATTACACCTAGAGGAGAATTACACCAGCTTTAAAGGAAAAATGTGGAACTGCTGTAGCTATAATCACTAATACAGCCATAATGTTTTCTTGCTTTTTCCTTTCAAGTCCAGAAGCTAGTAAGCATGTGTTGTGTACACGTGAGTGCATTTCCTTCAAACACAACTCTTTAAAAACGTTGGCTCTGGATCACAGAGGCCAGGCTGCACTGAAGCGTTCTCTCATGCAGGACTCAAAATAAGAAGAAAAAACCTTCGGCACCTCAGCTGGAGGAGATGTTTGTGCACTTTACAACCAGTTTTCCACATGAAAGCATTGATGTCATTGATCAAAACAGTCAGAAAAAGAGTAAATGAAGGAGTGTAAGGGTTGTGGCCCCACAGTTTTTGGTCACTAAGCTTTCAGACATTAAGGCTTTGAAGGTGGGACTGCTGAATAAAGACTTCAAGAGTGCCCGCAGTGTTTACCACACCATTCTGCACAGAGCTCTGTATCAAAATGCTTTTGTGGCAGCTTTGTTCGTCCTTTCAGTAACTGAGAAGCCAACACTTGATTCAGTTATGTGGAGATCGCTGCCCAAATGATGCACTTCATTCATCATGCTTTAAATGTATATACACATTGTTTACCTGTTGGAAATGATGCTGCTCTTTGGCATGTGGTTGCAATTTTGCTGTTTTTGCTTCTCAAACTCACCATGAGCTGCTCTCTGCCTCCGCCGTAACTCCAACTGCTTCTTCAACTCATCTGAGAAAGTGAGAGGGAGAGAATTAGATTTTTAAAGCATTTTTTAAACCTGAAAACTCTTGAAAGCTTTTTTACTATGTTTATTAAAGACGTTTATCTTCTGTCACATACATAACTCTTCACCACAGCATCCGATTCAACCATTTTTTACTTTTTTATCTCATCAAATACTTGAGCATACACATTATGGGACATTCCATACCACTGAACATTTTTTTCCAACAGTCTTAATAGTTTTTCTAACAAAATAAACAATTCTGTTGAGGCACACGTCAAGAGGATACATGATGATTTATTGCCTTCATGGTTCTACATTTTCGTTGACAGAAAGTTCCTGCAGGGTGTTTCACAATGAAACAAACCACAGCACAGGATTCGGATGGAATTCCAAATCCCAACACACACATCCACAAACACACACATCACTGAGATACTGGATACACAAGACAAGAGATGCTATGAAAGGGGGGGGGAGCGCTTTAATGTAAATAGTGCAAGGAATTTGTTTAGTGAATGACGTTCACGGTGCTCAAAGTGTTACCTTGGTGCTTTAATGTACTTGTTTCTCTTAGAGTTCAGTTGTTTTGTACATTCTTTTCTGCAGTGGAGTTGACTGATGCGATGCCAAAAGCATTCTCAGCTGTAAATAAAACAACATTTTTCTGTATTGGGTTACACAAAGCTCTTCATGCCTCTGTAATGTGATGACTAAATCGTTGCCAAAGTGAGGGTGAGAGAGGTAGTCAGGGTGAGGAGATCTGATGTTCTGATGTTAGGCAAATGAAGAAAACGACTGCGTGGCTCTTAAAGCTTGAGCACCCCTTCAAACAAATGACTGTACAACTTTGATCCAGTAAAGATCCTCTCATTTTTCAAATCCCAGCTATGCAAAATGTTTTTTTGTCGTAGTGTGTATCCAAACAACCTCCAAACACCATGTCTTTCGTGCAGCATCAGTCATTCGTTTTCTTTTTTTTTTTTTCCTCCCACGAGAGCCAATCAAGTGTCTCACAGACCAGTAATTATTGCACTACCACTAGTTCTCAGAGACTGCTCATTTATAATACATCGTGACAGTTCTGTGTAGCAACAAAACAGGCTTAATTATGTTGGTTTGGAGGATTTCAGTAAGTCATTTCCATATTAGCAGCCATGACATGTATTACACTGTTGTTAAGTGGCAGGGTTACCGGCACTGACAGACGTGGATCAAGATATCAAGATTTTTGTGTCTGATCCATGTTCATGAATTGTACAAAACTGTGATTACAGCTCAATAAGGATGTTTAACTCATCTTCTGTCTTTACACTTAGACATTTTTTGAGTCAAAATCCCTTTTCAGACATATACAGAGCATCATCCATTTGTTAAAGTGATGTTTTTTTTGTCTTTTATATTAATGTTCCTACAGCTTTATTCAGACATGATAGAACATTTATGGAAAAAGCTGGAAAAATATGGAAATAGTGTGACTCCTTTAATTCCTATTTGCTCACCCACTGTATGTCAAGTGTATAGCTGGATATTCAGGCATTCATCCATGCAGTTGGCATTAATGTGAATTGAAAACATAAGGAGACAGTGCTGATCGGATTGTTACTGTGGTTGTAGAGAGGTTTTTTTTAAATATCTTGTTCGTCTTGGTTGCGCCGCAAGTGGAAAAATATTCTTAAAGACTGATTTGACATAGGAAGAATCTCCTCAGTAACTTAAAAATGGGCACTTTCACTATTTTATGGTTTATCACACATATTTTATTGTCTTTGTGCATAAGAGATAGAGATAGAGATGTTTATTACAGTGACCCTAAAAGGTGGAACAGTTCTCTCTCCATGCTTTGCTGCTGTTGTCTTTATATTAATCTGACAGCATTTAAATCAGACTTGTCCCCTGTTGGAAACATTACCTGTCCAATTTAGAAAGATTGTTGTTGTGTCTTTTACGGGAAATGGGCCAGCTGTTCAGATATTATGTTAAATTGCCTTCAGATTAAGTGACGGGGGTGAACGCGCAGATGAACTTTATAGAATATTGCAAAACAGGACGGCATTGCTGAATTACACACTTCCTTCCACAGTCCTCGGGATGAACTCTTGTGACTCGAGCGAGCCAGGAAGCACCAAGAGGGAGGCTTTTTTGGGTCACTGCCTGTCTTGTGGCAGTAACACCGGGTTAACATATGGGTAAGTCATTTGTGTCTGCTGCTCTGTTTTCTCTGTCTCTCTTCCCCCTAATTGAAGTAGTTAATTGCCCTATTGAAGATATTGAATTAGTGAAGCGATGCCTCAGTGGCAAAGGACAACTGTAAAGTAAATGGACCAAAACATATTGTGGATATTTTCTATCTATAGTAAAACGATCGCACGAGGTTGTGTGCGACTGTACGGGGATACTTTTACTATAAGATAACAAAAAAGCGACAATTACAGGGTCACATCAAAAGAAGTGACTAAAGTTTCAGATAGGGAGTCGGGTAAGTGACCATGGAGGAAGATAAAAGAGACATTGAATGGCAGTATCTTCTGTGGCGAGTTTCCATTACAGTCCCCGAGGTCTCATACACATGTAGACGGTGCTCTTTCTGTAATACGATCCTGCCGCCAATCTAAATGCTGAGCCCCCAAAAAAAACAAAAATGAGAAATCCAGATGAAGTATCGCTTCACAGAATATGGGCTGTGTGTGGAGTGGGTTGGAGGGAACGGAGGGGGGGGCTACCTTTTCATGCAACACCTCTCAAGGTGCTGTAAAACAGTCGGATTAGAGCAATCGCTTTGTCAAAGAAAAGATGAAGACATTGAAAACATATAAAGAAGACTGTCCTGTTGAAGTGACCCTGAGTGTAGTTGAATTCTTTATAGAGATCCAAGGATTAACAAAGTGTAACAATGTTATTATCACAGACTTTTATAGCAGCCTTCAGGTTCCACTGAGGAATGCTTTAAAACTGTTTGCAATCCGCCCATGCAACACAGAGCAGTTCATTTCTCAGTTTTTTTCAAACAGACCACTGTTTGGGGTTATGGTAGACAGCGGAGACATGAATCGATGAAGTGAAACGTTACAAATGACACGCAGCGACAGATTGTACCCATGATGACAGAGTTTTTCCTAATGCTTTCGGGTAATGAAAGAGGGTTGTTTTGAGAACGCCTCGCTAAATCTTTTCATACTAAGTCGGTAGTTAGCGTAGCTGAGAATGTAGATGAACTGAGACGCCCCTGCGGTTTCACATTGTGGTCAGTTGGGATGCTCAAATCTTCTCTAACAGACACAACTCTCTCAGTCGTGACCCACAACCTTACTGATGTATGGTCTCCTTCTTTCGAAAAGAACGTGAAAGGATTAAGAAATATTTATGCCGAAAGTGTGCCATGTTGACAGGGTGAAAACGGCAACATGAAAAGCACATGGGGGCCAACACTACGCGTGTGGTTTGCATCAGTCATGGCATGTACTGAAGCTTTTTACAACCCCAAGGCCAGGCAGATACACATGGTGGCTATCTATATTTGTCAGGGTCATGGTGCGATAAATGGCTGTACTTAACGGCTCAGTGATGTACTGTAACGGTCCTAGATAAGGATGTAGATACGCTCTGTTTTGCGATATTCTGCTCGAGCGATCTTAAATTGAGCCTGTTGGACGTACTACTAGAAAGTACAGATATGTCAGCGGTGATGGAGTGTTTGGTTTGGAGAGTCTGCCGAAGCACTTTTACCAGTATTCCTGACCGTCAATGACAAGAAAAATTCCATGAAAGATGAATTTGCATACGTGTCAAGTAATAGTGGTGTGCGGTGTGCTCGCAGCAATACTTCATTACGCTTCAGTCGTCCTGTCCCCCTTCCAGGATAAGACTGTGGGCTCGACACCGCAACCTCTTCAAAAACCATGGAGGGTTTCCCCCCACTTTGTCGGGAGACATGCCGTCGTCGTAAAGGACCGGTTTCAAGCTACAAGCCTTAATAAATATTTGGTGATTTCTGTGGCCTGGAGGTTAAATGTGATACGCCGCACAAATACCACAGCGAGCTCCAGATCCAAGGAGCATACATGCTATCCTGTTTCCCAATGTCTGAGAGGGTGTTGATTCAAGCGTACATTAGGAATGATTGCTGTTAAGTCAGTGCACAAAGTAATGTAAAAAAACCTGGACGAAAATATTCAAGTGCTCAGACATACTAATACAACCAGGAAAAGACCTGTGTGTCAAAAATATATGAAATGAAACATAAAGGTTGTTAATACATAATTGTGAGTTGGACACGTATTCTGTGTTTTTATTGGACACCTGTGTTTGAAGACAGTGCTGTTGAAGGTCATAACTTTAACCAAGACCATCATATAAAATCTAGAAGAAAGAACACACATGCAATGCAGGAATCAAGTTGACAGACTTGCAATCTATATCAGAAATCTTCAATCATTGGGTGACAACAGCAAAGGTGAGCATCGGATGAAAGCGGGATGCCAAAGTAGATACCAGATGCTCCATCTCGGACTGTACTGCATAAATCCCGCCACATCTGGCAGAGAAATCAAGCCATCCTGCTCATTTCCAGCTGCCATACACCTTTCATGCTGTAGAAGATGTGCACCGCTGATCCCTCTGAATAAATATATATCCTTGCGCTTTTTGGACCTAAGGGCTCGGAACGTATACGCTCCTCCGGTGGGATTGGATTCCAAGGCCTGATGTGGTGGCCAAGAACAATACTGTAAACCAGGGAACTGTTTAGACACCAATGTCTCCACGGGCTGCCGCCTCTCCCTTTCTCCCCTGCTACTGACCCTCATGCTGGGGTACATCCATCAGAAAAAAGCAGCGCTAAAGCTTTTGTCTATATTATGTGAGCTGTTTCCATGTTCTACACTAACCATGAGACACAGGTAGTGTAAAGTTTCCAAGCAGGGCTTCCAAGATGGCAAGGAAACACACTGAGCTAAATATTATGGCATCACTTTCCAGCCAGAAGAGGCAACCACCTTCCACTAAAAACACTGTCTCTCATCTAGGAAGAATGCAGCTCCATGCATCTAACAATGTAATAATATTTGACAGCGTCAAGATGTTCTCTGGGTATTTTTCCAAATTTGCAGACACTAAAGAATTTGGATTCTAAATCTCTTCAAAACCTTAGCGCACAAATAACATCAAAAAAACCATGTTCATTTATTCCAAAACCAGTTTCTGTGCTCTCTAACCACACGGCGACGAAGCCTGCAGAACGCATTCAAAGAGTTAATATTGTACGCGCTGTCACGGCTGATCCCCGCATGATGTGTGACACGTCTGACATACGGCTGTGTCAGCGCCTCGCGGACTTAACGCTGAAACAAAATCAAATTCCGAGGGTGATAAGTGTATGCTGGCATGTGGGAGGCGAACAGCCCAAAGCTACCAAACCACCAGGCGTGATCTGAGGCAGAAACGATGCCAGGCGCTGGTGTGAGGCAAACCTATCCATTTCAGCGGCATGTGAAATGAGCCACAAACACACACACACACACTCAGTCCAGGGAAATTCATAAACGTAGCTTGCAATAGTAAATGCAAACCAGATTGAGACCTAATAACATATTTTTAGCTACTTTTGTGTTTCCTGGAAAATCAGGAGAATCATCATTATGATACATTATTGTGTGAAATCACTGGTGGTGTGACTTCATATCAAAGTGCACTCATTTGGATAACTAAGAAATTTCCCATCTTGCTCAATAATCAAATAAGCTAGAAGCATGCCAACTGACTAACCATGGCACAGCATGTCTGAACAACACCTGAGAAACAACAGACCAAAGCTGTGGTGGATTTCTTTTGAGGCTAACTGTAATCATTCAGAATGGACTGAAGCATGTTTATGCCAGGGCTCCTTCTGGCACAGTTAAGCTACCTGTCAGGGACATTACCCAGGAGAACACAGGGGTGTGCTTACAGCGTCGTCATAAAACAGCCTGAGACGGCCTAGTAAAAAGCACAGGTTGGACGACTAGGTGGGTGGAAATCAGAACGCCTCTTGGTCCTGGAAAATATCAGGAATGTGCTGAACGGCATTTCTACACTCCGGGGGAAAACGGAACCCCGACAGTGATCTGATCATTAACGTTTTCCAGGCAGGTAGGCCGGTGTCTTTTGGGACTTGGTGAACGTTAACAGAAGGGTAAATTATCAGGCTTCCTCGGGGCTTGTGCCACAGTCTTTGTTTGCTATTAGGATAATGACGACAATGAAATGTAGAATTTAACGTTTTCGCAGCTCCTAAACGTAATGTAATTTCAGGAAGGCAGCTTCCATCTGTTGAAACGACTTACTGATTTTGTCTCTGGCTTCATGCAGTTGTTCCCCAAGTCTTCTGGCCTCAGCTGACCTGCTCAAAAGGATGTAGGTGTTAATCTGTGGCTGTTGTAGCAAAAAAACAAAAACACTGATGGGGGTAAAATAACACTAAGCATGCCTGATGCACAACACAAAGGTTTAAAGTATTGTGTAAAAATTGTATTACACACTGTATCTCGGTTGGCAGCAACTATTTACTAGATGTACAGTAGATTGCCAAATGTTTTTAAGTTTTTCTGATTCCAGACAAAACCAATACATTTAGAAAACCTAACAGCTCCTGCAGGTGCTTTTAATACAAATGTAGAATGAACCATGGCCTACTGTAAGTACATCTTAATGGATATGATACAGCACAATGTTTTAGCGCTTTAATTTCCATTTCGTTTTTAACTCAATCATCTAAATCACAGAAAAAACTTTGCGCTACAAAAAGTATTTGATGAAAGGTGGGTTTTGTGAGGTACAACAGACGATGAGGCAGAAAAAAAAATCAAGGTTTCATGGTGCTGGCCAACAAATGAGGATGCTGTGTTGTTGTATATACACTATGAGTGCATGCACATGTAGTGTATGTTTGTGTGTGATCTGTAGGAGGTTTTCAAACAACCACTCACATGCTCCCTCTGTGATTTATGATAGAATAGCACTGAGTGACAGCTACAAATAAACACCAGATGTAAACAGGATTGAATTATGGGCAGAGAAAGAACCTTTACTACCTCTGCTTGAGGAGGCTCTTGTTGTCTTCTACGGTCAGATGGTCCTCATGGTCCCTGATGAAGGTCTCAAAGGCCTCCTGCTTTCCCACGGACAACTGTGGACCTGAAAGGAGAGTAAAAACCCTGTGAGTACCACTGCACCACTGTACATATCAGCACGTCCGTGATGAAAACATTCGCTAAATCAAATCTACCATATAGACTAACAAGGTGCGTGCTTGTCATGCTACTGAAATAAATCTATTCACTATGGAAACTTGTGTCATGTCCTGCTGTGCACATTAGAACAGTCTTAGTAAGATCTGAGCTGCACCACTTTCCCACATCCACAGGTACCCATATCCAATCTGGCAGCCAGATGCGAGCCAGAGCCCCACTGATATCGTTGACCTCCTGGTTTTTTTACAAATTGCAAATGTGAAGGGCTATTATCCTGCCATTCAGAGCACATAAACACAAATATAAACAGCAATTCTGACCATGTCAGCACGGCGGAGACTACTCTACTTCCACCTCTGGAAACTTGCCACATGTAAGGAAACCACATAATTTTGGATATAACATCCTGCTGACTGTTTTATGGGCTTGAATTATATAGTTTGATGATCATTTTTTATTAAAGCTTTATACATCTGCTTCAAATACACAAGCACAAAGGTTCCCACTGATTATAGTCTTTTTGTTTTACCTGTTGAACAGTTGATGTGATTGCCATTAACTGACATTGACAGTATGTGAAAAGGGAAGGGAAGACATTAGGTCAACTGCATTAGGCAACACTGTACTCCCTTACTATATAGAGGTAGCTTCCATAAATCCAGAAACATATTGTAAAGAAAGAAACTTTTTTCACAGTATACTTTTTCAGTTGTCATATCAGAAATAGCACAGTTATTTAATAATATTAATAATTATGGTGTATCCATTATGTGTCTCATTACAGTGAGCTATCAAGTACAATTCAATACAGGGCCTGTATAGATTGATTATACAAAATGTATAGATACTGAATCATGTTGGCAGGTAATTATTCAGAATTGCTGTGTGTAGCACAATCAGTCTGTGATGTCATTTCTTACTTCTGAGACTTAAAAACATGTTGCTGTCAAATCTCTCTGTCAACCTGACAAATTACATTTCCAGTAAAGCAATTTTACAGATAACAGAGAAAACAAGTTTTGTGTGTTTTCAGCAAACTGACATTTTTTCCCCTTGTATTCACGACTGAGCTGGAATGTGTATTACCTAATCCTATAATAAAATAGAAAAACAGCATTATTTTTGAAAGATTTCCTATGCCACGGAAAACCCGAATCTTCGCAATGACCTCCAATAAATTCCACTCTTGTTTAAATGTGTGGACTCTTGTGACAAAGCTGTTCTAACCGAAGACATACACAGGACAGTAACTCATGTGAGATTAATTGTAGGACAGTGAGGAATTTTGTTTCTTTATTTTTGGAACATCCTGATTGAAACCAGCAGGCATCTCACAGGCATATGTTGCAAGAGCCAACCTCAACAAATCAGCTTGAGGGTTTCTTGAGGGAAATGCACTCCGTTCGACTCTTGTACAAAAAAAAAAAAAAAGAAACCTAACATTCCAGGAATATCTAAGAGTGATATGACATCATATTATGTTGTACTAACATAATTTGTGGGGTAATGAGATCACGTGGACCTTAGGCCAACTTTCCTAATTCTTCTTTTCCGTGCCGCAAGTGCTGACAAACCACAGAAGTGCAGAAACAGGGGAGGAATGTGTTGTGACTGTTGTTGCTGTTTCAACAAATTTTAGAAATGAAATACCAGCAAAGTGAAGTATGACCGTACTGTTCCATCAATTTATTAGGAGAAGAAAAAAGTCTGACACCCACTGTTAACTGTTTGCAGACGGGGTTCGAGCTCATTCACTTGATAGAAAAGGAGCTAATATTTCTGGGTACATTGTGTGTTCCTACAGTCAACCTCCCGAGATGTCCTTATTGTCTTATTCTTCTGCTTCCATCACAGAAGTGTCAGCACGGCCTGCTAGAATCATCAGCGTCTCATTACATGCTAGCAGGATTTACAGTAAGGGTCTTGACATCTCAAGTCTCTTTTCAGCCCTCGTAAGCTCGATGCAAGTCATCATCACCAGCCTGAATTACAACAGGAACACCTTGTCCATCCATTAGCCATCATTTTTACACTATAAAAAGAATCTGGAGTGCACAGGAAGAAGACGCTGTACATCTGTATTTGTGAGAGAAGACAATAAATTAACACAGACACATCTCAGATGTGGAGTAGTCCAGTTTGCAATTTGCAATGCAAACAGTAGAAAACCTAGTTATTTGAGGAAATAACAGTCTTGTAATATGCCCACACTGCTTCCAAAGACATAATGGTCATCATCAGAAAGAAAAAAAAAACACTCCCTCATGTCCATGTTATGCTCTGTTGACAAAACTGAGAGCTCAGTAGAGAAGGATGTACTCTGGAAAGAGTAGAGTCGATTATATGCCATTCAATCAGCATGAATGGTTTCCATGGAAAGGTCATCATCATTACATTTAAAGTTAATCTTCAGGGGACAGCGATTACCTTCGACGTAACCATAGAGGCTGTTGGCTGCGGCGCCCGAACCCTCAGATTAAACCCTAATTAAAAGATACATAAACATCCAGTGACCCGTTGAGAATGCGGAAAGGATAAGTGTATTGCATTTGTTTTGAATTAGGACGGAGTAAAGAACAATGATCTAATGCGTATATAGCTTGGTTATGAGTTTCCAAGTGGGTCATGGAAAAAATAGGCACTCCAGATGTGAAATATGTGATATATCATACAGTATATTGTGTAAAACAACTGTCAATTGTGTATTCCTAATAGTTTGCACATTTAGTGGACATAAGAAAAGTCTGACATGTAGCAGAATGTAATGGCCTCTTGCAAAAACATTTGGCGCGGCAGTATTAACGGTGCTTTGATAAATCTCTGACACCAGGTGTGCTCCAGGATTCCACATTGTGAAAGGCAGAGATGTTAAAATCTGAGAGGTGTCTTCTCTGATCCTCCTGGAACTCTTCAATGTGTTTCTAAAGGCTTGTGCTTCCCACAGTTCAGAGCCTCTCTGGACAACGTCAAGCTCTCCCTGCTGGTTAACAGCTGATGTAGTTGGACGCTTGTTCTGCTCACAGCGTTTGTTGCAAACGGAGCAGAAAAAAAAAAGACAGAAATTTCTCAAGAAGTGTGAGAAAAGTGGATGGACATTCCTGAGTGGACATGTAACTGGTAGCGAGGGACTGCTGTATCTGGGAATGGTTGAGAAGGTAGCAACTTCTCCACCAAAAAAAAAAAGTACAATAAAATACAGTCGCAATACTGTTGGAAAAAGTATTTACAGTATAGTCTGGATTTAAGAGTGATGTAATGTCGGAATTGGCGAAGTTGATTATCTTGCATTTTTCTCAAGAACCTTTTGTATGACCTACCAATGAAATCCAGTCCAACCGTAACTACTTACTGTTTGTCCCTGTCAAGTTTGAGAAATTTCCCATGTAGCACTCATCTTTACAAACGTCCCCAACACAAACAATATAACTACAATTCTGAAGTGTTTGCTTTAGATTTTTTTTGTATGTGGGAAAAAGGAAAGAGAGTTGAAAAACTGAAGACGGCAAGTGTGACGCACCGCTGAATGTTTCATTCACTTTGTGGGTCAGTGAGTCAGAATGTGTAAAAGTGGTAGATTAGCAGAAAGATCCATCCGTCCAAACATTTCTGCCACAGATTTTATTACCAAAGATTCCAAAGGTGATTAAACTACTGTAGGGTTTTGGTCCAATTTTGGTCTGGTTACAAGTTAAAAATGACGCTATGACAATATCACCCTGATAACTTTTAGCTAAATCGTTATAATTTCAGGACTGAACATCTCTGCGGTTCCACCCAATACCACTTCAAACACAATATAGAACCTTACACAAAAAGAGGATTAGCTCATTTCCTGTCGTTTGACAAACCTAAAAAGAAAGTCATACATATAACAAAAGGTCTTTGAATTCTCTCAATAGTAAATTGGAAGATGATCTGGGGAATGGTTGACACTCTTTGGATTTAAGTTAATGAAAAAAATACAACTCCATTGGACCAAGCCTCAAATGTCCCAAATAATACTCCATATTCTCCAAGATTGTTCCAAAATTCCTGTGGCATAGAACAGCTGAAAAGATTTCATACTAACCTGACAGCCAGTGATTTGATGGCTTCTTTTGTGAAGAAAAAAGAATCCTGAGATTTATGACATGACATATTGGAATTATATGTGCTGTAGCTCAGTGGAGCCCACTGCATGTGTTGAAATAAATTAAAGCACAGTAATGAGCAGTAAGTAAGGATTCCTGGGCTGAGTGGGTGTACAAGTTAGGTCCATGGATCAAGATGTAGACGTAGCAGACATCATTCCAATGTCAAAATCATCTAGAGGGCCATTTTACACCTGATCAACTGTTCTATTTTATTTGTAAGCCATTACAAGTAATAACGTATCACTCAATATGAGAAGGAACAGCCATGAAAATGAAATTTAAGGCAGCATTGCTTACTCTTTGAGTGCCGTTGCCAAAAGTAACTTTGTGCAAGACTCAATTATTATGGTAAGATCCCAGAAGACTCTTCACAAAGAACTTGTGTTTGTGAGTCTGACAAGACTGACCTTCTTATGATCTTATTTGATTATGAAACAGCTGAATTATTTACCTGTAATATTTAAAATGTTATGTTATTAGTATTAATTACACTATGTTGAATGACTTCAACTCAAACACTGTGGGTGTTTATGTTGCTGGTAATAATGTGAAGCGCACACAGTAAATATTATAAAATCATTAAGATCATATTATAGTAGAGTTGTGATGTATTAAGTTTAGTTGAGTGTCTGAGTTTCTGGTATATGTGGTTGGAGAGCAGCAGATTCTTCACTGCCACAGGTCATTCAATGAAAGTGGATTCCATGGAAGTCATCACGACTCATGAAATCAGAAAAGGACTTGTGGGAGCCAGGTGAAAACAAATACTCTGGTACGATGGCCAAAATTATCATTCTTGTTCCATTTTAGACCGCATACCATCTAAGAGACTAATATACTGTATACGACACATCATTTATCAGCGATTTCATAAACCACTGCTCTACAGCCATTCATCACGTTGCTTTTCATTGTCCCTTCCCTTTATGATTGATTTGCTTACTAATTCTGGCTGGACTGAGTTCAAACGTGTGTTTGTTTTTTTAATAGGCTCTTCTTTCAGAGACCCTGTTTGCAATTACCCCTTTGCTGGCCTTATTACCGCACTGGGCACCATTACACAAAAATGTTGACAGGGATGAGGGAGCTGTGGTTACTGCAGCACAGACAGGAGCGCGGGCTCAGTTTGATGAGTTGCTGGCTCACACTCCTGTGCCCGGCGGCTATGACCAAGCTCGTTATAAGAGCTCAGGTTTATCATCACACTTAAAGCTCCACTTAAACAAAATTAAATAGGAAAAGCCGAATAAATGTTGCAGCTGGTTAGGGAGCATACTCAATGCTTGATTGGCTTGACTTTCAGTGACTTCCACATTCCTGTTACATCTAAATGTCTTTTCATGTCTATACAGTTGATGTCTCTGCTACTTGCTTTGCTGTCACTAGGTCTTTGTTATACCTTCTCTTTACATTGTAATATAAATTTTTACAAGAGACAATGCACTGCTAAACTGCAGGGAGATAACCTGTTCAACTGAAACAGTGTGATGACACTCTAAATTCAGGCGAGTAATCTGCCAGACACTGGAACGACATAAAACAGACTTACTATTCAATTAAATCATATTTGCCAGATTTCCACGGACATATCTGCCAACAAAAACATTGTAAATATCCTCTAGCATGTTTCCTTATGTGAGATAGATTCTTGTACTAGAAAAAAGAATATAAAAAGTAAGTTGTTTGGCAGATCATTTTGGGTTTGACATGGACATGCTGTCTTTATGTGGAACTGACATTTTCTCAAATGTAGTGGATCCAGGTTTGTTATCCCGGTCAGGTCTGAATAGTGTCTCTTGTGTTTACATTGAAACATTCTTGGCCCTTGGTCTGTGCTTCATTTTCCAGTAAGTATTATAGGTTTTAAACTCATCAGCAACAAATTACAGGTTTAATATACTGTGCTGTCTAATGTTGCTTTGCGGAAACACAAGCAGACTGGGCCGCTCCAGTGACCTCCAAAAGGAAACTCCTAAATAAATGCAATCCCGTTGATGACATTGTTTAGAAATAAGGCAGCACAGGGAGCTCTGGGATGTCATGCTCTTCGCCATGCTGTAAAATCCAGAAATCAAGGATTTGTCATGCCCTGAAGGCAACCTCAACAGGCACACTGAAAATCAGCATGACCACAACGAGCTACCCACATTCCAATAGAGGGAGATCACCTGTCTGTGCTCTTAGTGCCTAATTTATCACAAATTCATTGCCTCTTCCAGCTCAGGAAGACTGACTATCAGGTTTAATGGAGTCTACATCTGTGAATTTTATTCAATTTATAAAATACTTTAATAACGGGATGCATTTGACTTGTTTGTAGTAGCAGTGAGCAGCTACAGTGCGGTGCAGAGGACCGGTTCCTTTTCTGAAGCTAAGGTCCAGGTCAAAAGTAAATGCAGGTATTAAAACCATCTGAAAACCAGTTAGCAACCATGCTGTTTAAATAGTGCATTCTTAAAGGGTTGGTTCACCTAAATTATTAAAACATATTTAAAACATGCCATGCCTCCTGACTCACTAGAGGTGGTCATGGAGAAAAGAGCAGGCAGGAAACTCAGGAGCATCCTGCATAACGAGGACCACCCATTTTACGGTGTTTTTGGTGAGAGCTCCTTTAGTGCCAGACTAGTGATGCCAAGGTGCTCTCATAAAGATTTAGAAGAACCTTTATACCTGGTGCAGTGAGGTTTTATAATGAACATTGTTGTGGATTGCTAAATGTTGTTGATTGATTTGATGTTGATGTTGTACCTTGCACTTATTTTATACTGCCTGAATCTATATGTTTCCTTGCTGTATGTTGGCTGTCTTGTGTTAGGGTGACATTCAATTTGGGGTTTTAATAAAGTATCTCTTATCTTATTGTTTCAGTTTTTTTGTTTCAAGACTTCTGCCACCACCCTGATACAGTGGATTTCCATTGAGTAGCTCACAACATTAAAAACACATTTAAAAATTAAAAATGCCAAGACAGATATTTCAAAAGTTGGACAAATGAAACCAATACCATCTACAGTGATAACCATCTGCAAGGATATCGCTAGATGTAACTGAGAAAATATGTTTTTTATGATTTGGGTGAATCAACCTTTGAATACGACAGCCTCGTTATGTGGCCATAAATTGTTAGGTTAAGCCAAAATGCTGTCTGGAAAAGCTTTGAGTTATACAGCCATGAAGATGCAAACAACAAACGCCACATCTACAAACCCATGTCGCCATTTCAGACCCCGATTTGTCTCGCTCAGAGTGAAGACAGATGTATGCAAAAGAGAATAAGGCTTCTCAAAGTACCTTTTTTCATGTATTGTATAGCTCGTCCTTCGCGGTCGGCAGAGATGGTGTTCTTGCTTCCCTCCCTCACAAGTGGCACTGGTGACATACTGGAGACACTCTGGGAGGTCAGGCCCTGGCTACTGGTGGTGTTAGCCAGCTGTGCAGCAGCATCTTGGGCTCTTTTTTTCTCTTTCTTCAACATCCTTATCAGGATACCTGTAGGCACTGAGTTAAAGATTATAATTGTCTTTACTTTGAGTAGAAAAGAGACTGAAGAGAGATTGCTCACTCAATTGTAACAGCAACTCAACAAATGTTGACTGACTGACTCAGAATTCGATGGATATGAACAACATTGTGAACCTGAATGCCTTTAGAAATATCTTTCAGGAGAACATCCAGAATATTAAGGCTACCAAATATTTAAAGGTAGCACAAAACTGACAATATATATTAAAAGGGTTACATCCATTGTGATTTCCTTAATGCGGCAGCAATACATTGTGGGCTTTTAAATAATGGCAGAGTGCTGACATGTGCTCAGCGTCTGACCTTACAGGCTCAGAGAGATGTCATGGTCTGGGATGAATCAGTGGAGAGAAGAGGAGCCAGAGAGGCTGCGGAGACCCTGCCAAGATTCCACAAAATCTTCTCCCACTGATGAGGTTGTATGTATGTGTTTGTCTTCTCGATTCCAAGTGTAGATGTGTCCGTACGTCTGGGTGCTCTTGTGCGAGTGTGACAGAGAGTAATTGAGTGGCTACGCGAGGAGGCTGAAAAGCAAGGACTGCAGATTCGATCCTATTCACACTTCTACTGCCATGACACGTTCCACTTCTCCATATGCAATGTCTCTATGCATTAGGACAATTTACTATAATCGTTTCCTTTGCTCCACGTACTACACTTTGCTTCCAACAGAGCAGTACTATTCTGTACTTGATCATTTTACTCCTGCTCAAACTGCTTTCAGATGGCCTCACATACATATATATATATATAAATGTTTTAAAAAGCATACAACAGAGCATAGATTTGTTCGGTGCTTTCAAATTTGATTATCGAATTGACGCCTGGTTGCTACGCTTCAGCACACAGTTCGTAGACTTGTAGAGTGACAGGAGCAAGCTGCTGTTGACGCTACTGGTGAGAAAGCGGATGACTGACAAGTTTATTGCAATCAGGAGTGCTGACAGAGGAAAATTTGTAATAGAAAAAAAATTGAATTGCATGGGAAAACTGTGTAAAGAAAAACACGATCAAGGGATTTGCAGCAAGTTGCCAAGATTGCTTTTAAGATGTCAACAGAAAAGCAAGACATCAAAGCTTTTCATGGGTTAGCAGGTGAAGATGCAAAAGCTTTCCTAAATTATTCCTCTACTAAGTGTGCTTCCAACCTTTAGTTTTGATCTTCGTATACGTTACCTATATGAATAAAACATTACAGTCTCATAAAATATTCATTCAGTTCCTGCCCTATCTGCCTGTTTCTCCACTATAAATGGAAGTGTTTTTGATGGCCTAATCACAACCCATAATTTAGAGTCAACACATTAGTCTGATCCTCAAGCGTATTCCTACCTATGAGATTAGCAGACGTCTAGCTGTGGCCAGACTGAAACGGTGGTGGTGGTCAGCAAGATCATTTAAGAAGCATCAAAAATGTCATTATTTTAGATGATGAATGGACGTACTTTTGAATGAGCTAGATAAGTTAATTTATATTCCTGTCAGGCAATACAAAGGAGATGTCAGTGGGAACAATAACATGAAGGAACCGCATCTCCGATTACAGTTTCCAATGAAACCAACCATGCAGTCCTCTCAAAACTGCCAAAATCTAAACCCGACGCAATTCCAAATGACCTATAGGAGCCAACTTTTACAAAGAAATATGACTTTCTGTGGGTCCTATGTCATTGTTTCGCACAAGTCGTTACTTCAGACTGTTGTTCACCAGGTTTTTCCATTATTGAGATATCTGGCATCTGATATCTTCATTTGTGCTGACCACCGTCGTGGACTTCTCGTATATGATGAACATTTTCTCTTGGGGGTTGCACGATAGATCTGTGGGCTGCTTCACATGCCATGCACTCAAAACACTGTGGTTGAAACTCAGCTCATGATGTGCATTCAATCTCTCCTTCTCATCTTTCTTGTCACTCTCTATTA
The DNA here is from genome assembly GCF_027409825.1 of Scomber japonicus. Taxonomy (NCBI): domain Eukaryota; kingdom Metazoa; phylum Chordata; class Actinopteri; order Scombriformes; family Scombridae; genus Scomber; species Scomber japonicus. The sequence continues at coordinate 25,321,599 of NC_070593.1, read as the reverse complement.
TGCTGTCCAATAAAGCAGACATCACAGGAAATAAAGAAAATGCCTTTAAAATTACGGGGGGCTGGCAAAGGTGCAATGCCAATCTCTTTGGTGCCACAAACCTATCCAATTTCAAGTTACAAAAATTTAACAAAGAACTTTTTGTCCTCCTTTTTAAGATGCTAGATTACAATTGCAGTATTGGAGGAAGGTTTCAAGCAATGAGTACCATAAAGAGACAGACACTATTACTTTAGATTTGGGGTGAAGCCACTAATATAATAATAATTATAAACTTCATTTATATGCCTTTTTTTATAGCAATATTACAAAGTGCTTTACAAAAAGAAAAGAAAACAACATAAAAAGAAAGTAGAGGCGATACAATGAATACAATCAGATAAGAAGCTAGTGAATGAGTGTGTTTAATTTCAGCAGGCAGAGAGCTCCATGGCGTGGGAGATCTAATAGCAAACACCCAGTCACCAACCATGACCTATGAGTAACCAAAAGGGCTCTATCCTTGGCTTTTAATGGCCAAGGGGGCACATACCAGGTCAATAAGTCACACATGTATTTAGGTACGAGGCCGTTTAAGGCTTGAAAAGTGAGCAATAAAATTTCAAAATCGATGTGAAAGGTAACAGGGAGACAATGTAGGTAAACAAGCACGGGGGTAATGTGATCATACCTCTCAGTTCCAGTAATAAGACAAGCAGAGGTATTTTGTACCCATTGGAGACAGTGGAGTGAGCCATGGCTGATACCCAAGTAAAATACATTGCAATAATTAAGATAAAGATAGATAAATGTGTGTACAACTTTTTGGAAATCAGCAACGGATAAAAATGACACCATTTTAGAGAGTATCTTGAGTTACATGACATGACTTGACAACATTTGTGATCTGATCGCCAAAACGGGGTAGTATCAGATATTACCCCTAGATTCCTAGAAGAATGCTTGACATTATTTGACAAACCACTGATCGTATATTTACTAGGAAGGAATCTGATCTCAAAGGAATCTGAACCAGCATCTTCTGGTCAAGAAATGGCTTCTGGTCTATACTAATTACCATGTTTTCCCCGTGCAATGAAGTTGGCCGATCAAACACTTTGGCTCAAGTAAGAAATCTTGACAACCACCAGGACTGTCCTCCCAAGACAAACAATAACATCAGTCTTTTCAGCAATACGTCCAATAAGTAGAATTCCCTTTCTTAAAGTGATTAAGGATATTTAACACTACAAAAAGAGAATAACCAAAAGCAAAGTTCTCATACTTACTAACCTATTTTATCCCCAGCCTTTCCAGTCCAATAAAGCAGAAAATGTTGTTGAATTACATGAACAGTCAGCGGATCACCAAAGTCATTAGGATCCACCGTCTGGGAACCACAAATGTCTATAATTTTCATCTGGTGGATGGCTGACCTAAATGACTCTATCATCTTTATAGATATGACATTTTCTTAAATATAATATCTCTAGCACAGAACATAAACCACTAAAGCTATCAGCCCCAAGGTTTTGTTTTCCAAGGCGAGACTATAGTGTCATTGAGCAATACATTTTATAGCATTTTTTTTTGATTGTGGGGAATTCTGAATCATACTGAACAATAGCCAGGGAATCCAGAAACCCATGCCAGTGCAGTAAACGCAATATTAACTTCTGTGCCTTATCACCGTTGCAATTATGATTTAGTATTAGCCAAAATCCTTCTTGGATACGTTCACCTGCACAAGTGAGCCAAGAGAAAATAAAACTGAATCATCTGCTAGTTGTGAGTGCTACTATTCATAAGATCGAGGTTTTTCCACTTTATGACCCTGGATCACTGCTATCAGAAAATTGCATATCCCTGTCCCACTTCAGCTGGAAAATTAAAATAAATTAACAGCTTATTATTGTCAAGCCTCTTAATGGTATGTGCACATGCAATAAGATATTAAAATATTCCTATGAGAAGTATAAATAACTCAAATACTATAAAATCTAAATACTAAGCCTTATACTTAAAAGTGTAATAAGTATTCAATAAGTAGCATGGTTAGTTCAGTGTCTTTGCATACTAACCTGTACTGTGCAGAATTACGCCTGAATTAAACAAAAAATAACACAAATCTAAAACAAATTATTAACTTCAAAGTTGTTCTATGGAAGCTCATCTCTGATGTTTCAAATTGCAGTTAGATCTGAAACTCAGAGTGTTGATCCCCACAAGCGTTCAGTCTGCTGCTGCTGAACAGTAACCTGTTTAGCCCAAGCAGCTATCAAATTAATGTTTTCACAGCATGTTTGCTTATCATAGTTTTTTCCCTTCAGGATCAATTTTCTAACCTCCTGTGGGTGAAGAAGTGGTCGAACCAAAAGAAAATAATCTTTTATGGTCAAATGTAGTTGAATGTCATAATTAGAAGGGATGGGATACATTTCTCCATTACAGCTCTCCTTTGAAATTCACTGTAGGACAGGAGTATTTTTACCACATAACTTATCCAGTATGACAACATTTTACCACAGTGACAAAGTTTGGAAAATTCTAAGTTCTACTTGGCATTACAAACAAATTCTTGTGCTATGTTACTCTTAAAAGTCAGTGGTGTTTGTTAGTTCTCCTCGCTTCTCTATCATCATGCTAGTGGTGGATGTGTCATCACTCTAGCAGAGTCAGCTAAGCGTTACCAGGTGTCCCACTCCCCCATGCAGAGTCACCCATGCATGGGAGCAAACAGGGGCAATGGGTGGGGATGCTCCCTTTTGTTTTACAGGGAACTCTCTCATAATTAAGCCTGTGGGGACTCAGCGTCAGTCTGGGAACAGTGGGGCTATATTAGAGAAATCCATGGCTCCCAGTAACTGTTTAAGCTGGGTAGACTTGAGGAGGTGGGGCACTTAAAAAGACATGGAAAGCATGGTGATTAGCTAGCGGATACAAGCTTAAGTTGTGGAGATGGTTTGAATCTAAGATAGTTATTAGGGCTGTGGCTGGAAATGATGTCACCCTAACAGGGTTGGTCAACCCAAACTATACTGTTACATGCTGCAGACAGACCACCCTGACAGAAGGAATGACAGTTTAGGCTGCTGTAGCTTTCTATACAAACATCACAATGACAGAACATAAAGGCAACATGATCGGTAAGGAAAATAAAATAGCCATTTTTGAGAGGGAAAATGGAAAGGATTTCACATTAGAAATTAGGAATGAAACAATACACTCAACTCAGGGTATGATTTCCTAACGAGTTTTGTTAACAAAATGAGATTTAAGACAAATTATGACTGAGAGTGCTTCATTTTCTCTTAGCTTTTCTGTATGAAATTTTTAAATTTATTTCTGGAGGTAGGGTATACACTATGCAAAACAAAAAATATTCCCTCTCTTCATAGAGGTGAAAAGGAATGTTTGTATTAAATTATGCATAACTAAAATACATTTTAAAACAAATCCCAAATCCAAAGTAAGTAAATTAACTATTCAAATGAAGAAAATGTCTTCAAATGAACAAACTGAGGCTTGGCTTGTGTTCTCGGCTTGGAATCAGCATGTTTTAAATATAAATGTCGGCACATCGACAGAAGATAAGACCTCTGGACATTCAAAATGCCTCTCTGCTGTTGAAAGAACCCTTTCACTAGGGACACAGGTGGCTGGTATGAAGAGGGATGCTTTTGCTAGAGGGGAAAGCTGTGAGCATTTTCTTTCCACCACTTCAGTGGACAGCTTGTGAGGGAAATGGATGTCTCACTACTGTACTTATCCATTTCTGTCTTAATCCCACTGTTGGACTGTGCAGCTTCTGGTCTAGCCAAAGTCCCCCCCGAGGAGATCTTCCAATGCTGACCTTTTGGGAGAAGGTTGTTCCAGCTCAGCTGCATACGCTTTGTCTTACTGATCATCATCGTTCTGCTGCAGGTGTCGGACAACTGGTACCTGCTCCCCCCTCATCTGTTTCCTCCACAGTGGAAAATGAGACTGGGGTCACATTTTGTTATCATGTAAGCAACACTTGCAAGACCTGCCCATCTGGAAGACATTTAGAAAAAATATAGGCCATAATAAACCAAGTCATTAAAAAAAATCTCTGCAAAAATTAGGGGGGAGAGAGAGTAAAATAAATAGTGGTTGTGTGGCAACTGTACGAATTTCTCCTTTAGTCTGTTGAATACATCAGCTGATTTTCCTCGAGATGGGGAATCTGGGGTCCAAGGCGTGCACTCCAGCAAGTAGTTGATATTCCCCAGTGGATCTCTCTGAAAAGTTGTTGAGTGCAGTTGTCTTCATGGTGCTCACTGTGAGGGAGTCTTCTTCACTGAATGCTTTTAGGGCATGATGAGAGACACAGTTGGATTGTATCCATCGCACAGCACGGTGGTAGCTTTTTTCAGAGGTTTAAGAAGCTTCACTATGTGCTCAGCATCTCTGATATCTGAGCCATTCAAAGTATCGATTTCATGGGCATTTTATCAGATGTCTGTGCTTAGGAAAGCTGCTGGAACCGCTGCTTTCTGTTCAATCATATCCAGACTGCAGTTCCATTGCGTGGCAACATCGATGATTAGCTTTTCAGTTTCTGTTTAGATGCAAATCTTTGGTGGAAGAAAGATGCAACCCACCTCACTCGACCCAGCAAAAGGCTGACATGGGGTAAACTCAAACCCGCTTGGGTGGCCAAGTTTAAGGTATGGGCAAAACACTTGATGTGTGGTGCCAGCCTGACTTCTCTTACTGCAACATCCATGTTCATTGCATTGTCTGTAATGACAGCAATTCTATCATTCGCCTTTTCAGGCTCCCATTCCACAACAGCCGATTTCAACACTTCCATGATGTTTATCCCTGTGTGCATTTCAAAAAGAGGGCGATTTTCAAGAACAAAACTCGCCATTTCCCATTCGCTGATGATCATCTGGCTTGCGATTGTGAGATAACTTAAGGTAGCCCTGGAGGTCCAGCCATCTGTAGTAAATTATATGCCATCTATCTCTCAGTGTTTGAACCACCTTTGATCTTGTTTCCCTGTAAAGCGCTGGCATTAAAGACTGACTAAAGTGCAGGCATGATGGAATGCAGTATTTGGGATCCCATTTGTTGACCAATAGCTTAAATCCATCATTGTCAACTGCAGAAAACGGCCTCATATCTCTTGCCATGAAGACAACAATGCACGCTGCAATGTTTTTGGCGAGCAGGGTTGCAAATTGGCTTGTCAGCGTGGTTTGGCCTTTTAGTAATTTTCTCACTCAGTCAGTGTTGACCAGAGCTTCTCACTATGGTGCAGTATTAAACGGAGCATCATGTTGGTTGAGATATTCTTCTCATCTCCTCTTTGAAATAGAGGTCCATCTTCACTTTCAAAAATGTTCACTTGCTGTCGCCATCGTCTTTGCGGCATGATACAGCTACTGTCACGATTGATGTAGAACGTAAAACAAGAAAAGTCAAAAGTAGACAGCACGCTCTGCCGTTTTCAAAAAGCATCACAATTCATTTTTCTATCATCACATATTTGTATCGCAAATTTAGTAAAGTATCTTTTCATTCCTAATACACATACTTGGTCCAAGAAATACTATGGTCAAATATCTGCATGATAATAGTCTGTTTGTTTTGGAGAGCTGAGGTTTTATGGCTAAATAATCAAACAGACATCTCAATTTTCCGGCTAATGTGCTGTGATCTAATGGCAAGCCGCAGCAAGATGGGTTGAGGGAAGAATAATCCCATAAAGCCATTAGAAATATCATATGCAAACGCAAATACCATAATTATGATTAATAGTAATTATGATTAACTGCGATCATTAGATGAAGATATATCTGAGAATACACATTAAAAAAACATTGCATGTGTATTTTGGGGGACTGGTGATGAATGCAAGGCTACTTACATTTCATAATTCATGTGTTTGTAGAGGATCTGTAATCCAACCCTGCAATAACACAGGCAGGTTTACTTTAGGATGAATAGCTTTCTGCTAATGAAGATTTTGCTATCAACAGTATGTGTGATTAAACTGTGAGGCTGGAAACAGACACGATTTTTAAGTTTGTGTTGAAACTTATCTTACTTAATTTATTTTTGGGGATTTTTCCCTATTATCGCAGAATTTGGAATATCTATGCCCTACGCACTGCGGTTCTTTTCTTGGTTAACTGTAGTGTTTATCTGGAGAGGATGCAGACTGCAGTGTGCTTCCTCTTTGATACATTGTGTAACACAGAGTCATCAGTGCAGTAAAAAGGACTAAAACCCATGCCACCTTAAATTCACACCAATAAGCCCAAGGTCCTGCTACAGGGAATGAAACCATGCCAATACCTCGTTGTCCATTCTGTCCAACAGATGAGCGATCGTTTCGACTGCATGACAATTGTTCAGAAGGTTTGGTGCACACTGTCAGTAAAGTAAGCAGAGGAGGAGGAGAAAAAATCTAAAGCACTCACCTATATCAACTATGTCACCTTATCAATAATGCAGAGCTACAACGATTTATAACGATTGATTAACGAATCAATAATTTACATTACATTGCATTTTTAGATAGGTGATGAATAATAAGGGACGCTTAATCAATTAACCATTGCAGCCAAGACAAAACAAGACAATTGAAGACATCACCATTTGTTCTAAGATATTGTGATCACCATTTTCCATTGTTCATAGGATTCATAGGACAAAAATGCCATGAGTATTGGGACTAAAATCCTCTTTGTTTGCTATATATGTACTTGCAGTAGAACTAATATTTGAGCATCCAGAATAATGGCTGGGGATTTTAACATTATCTTAGACAAATAAGAGCACTTCTAATTTTATGTTTCAATGTATCAAAAGCGTGTGTACTAGTTTGAGAGAGTGAAACTATTCAATAACAGTAAAGTCTGTTCTGTGGCAGCAATCTCTATTCCTCCAAGACTATCAGAAATTGAGCCTGATTATTTATAAACCCCGCACTTATTGTTTTTGTTAAGAAAGGTATGATTCTATTAACCATAGAAAAAAACTTTAGATTTGGTTTAGAAATAGAATGACCTACAATGATATAACCTAATGTATACACCTCTAGACTAACCCCACAAAAAGTCAACATAGTCCTTTAATAACTAACTAACTAACTAACTAATTTGGCTCCTCTATGTCAAAAGGATACTGATCTCATTATCACGTTGTGTCAGCATCTCCTTTAATTTGGTCACTTCTGCTGCGTTGTGGTGATTGTATTGAATTTCTTCTTCCTTCGCTATTGCTGATGGTGATGCCTGTCCATCAGTACACCTGTTCCCTCCACCCTTCTTGTCCAGGATCATTATCTGTACAAAAAAACAAGAAAAGAAAGATTGTTGAGCTGTGAGAAACACCATTGTTTTCATGTATAAGTTGTTATGAGCTGATAAAGGTTCTAAGGGAGTAAGCAGTCTACTTGCCTCATTCTGCTGTTCAGAAATACATCCGCAGTATAAACAACCGACTAACTGCCATGAATGTAAATAAGCTGGAAAATACATTGTGGTATCATCCTGGAAAGTGATGCTCCTCTAAATTCCACGTTATTCCCTGAACATTAATTAAGTTCCATCCTTTTCCCTGTCTGCAATATAACTCTAAAATTTCAATAATATTCCAGCTTTACAGACAGGTGGGAAACAGGTTAAAGGATTGGAGTTTTTTCCCACATGGAGAAGATAGAGAAGATGAGAAAAGTACAGAAAGAGGGTCAAGTCTGGTCCTAGGAAGATTTGGGGTGATATATGGAAGCGCACTGATGACGATACTGCAGTTCGGCTTGAGGTTTGTAAAATAACTTTTGTATTTCATGTCATCATGGAACATAAAGGCTGTAGACATGCGCTGTGGTGTCAGAACACCACCTTGAAACAAGGACAAGTAGAGAGTTGAGCAGGAGGGACCTAGCCACTACAAAGAACAAAAAAAGGAAAGAAATCCAATTCAAACCAGATCTAAATTGCTGCAGAATCACTGAAGTGTGACTCGGGTGATGCTCAGAGGAATGTAAACTGAACAGGAGATAGAGTTTGTGGATCATAACAAACTGAAAGAGAGATAAACAGACATTCAAGTGGGATCTGGAACTGCTTCTGGTGGCTGCTCCGGCTCCAACCGAACGGAGAGGCCCGGTAACAGAGGGAGCACTGCACTGTTTTCCCTGTGCTCGTTTAGCAGGAGTGGGCCGCCGGCTGCTGTTTGAGAAATGTTCAATAAGATCTATAACCACTCTTCTTCCAAAACAACATTTTTATGAATAAGTGTTCTATCCTAACATTCTGTAAACGACTTACAGTTGCTAACTTTTTGCACGGCAGTCTTCATGACAAATTGTCAGTTGATGAAGTACAGACCCAAAACCAAAATAATGTCCAAATACCGCAACTATAAAAAATATACAGGAAACACAAACTTGACTCAATTGCAGTGATTCATCCAGGTGGTTACTTCAGTTTCAGTATCAGTGTCCAAATACAAACAGAACTTATTTACTGACTAAGAAAAGAATGACCTTTTTAATTAAACACACAGTGTTTATCATTTTGTCTAAACCTTGTGTTTTATTTTGACGGGTACATGGTATTAATTCTAATGGAGTCACAGCAGATTACTACACAAGCTTCATTTAAGAATTTTATACATATTATGGCCGACACGAGAGATTTTTTTCATTATCAGCTAATCTGTCACTTATCTTTACAAATAACTGATCGCTTTATCTATAAAATGTCAGATCATTGTAAATAAGATTACATTACAATGATATAAAACAGAGACAAGCAAAAAATTCTCTTATTTGACAAACTGGAACCAGAAAATGTTTGGAATATACGCTTAAGAAAAAATTGATCATGAACTAATCAATCATTTCAGCTCTGGTTTGTGTTGTCAGACAAACTGCACTAACAGAATGGAGAGGGGAAACAGTGCAGTCCTTTGTGTTATGTGTAGGTATGTCTTGTCTTAGCTTTTTAGCTGCCTTGCAAACTCAAACAAACATATTACTGTTTGCATGTCAACATTACACCTTGGATATAAGTAGATGGCAAATAACTGCAAAACACCAAATGTCTAGACTTAAAGGGAGACATCAGTATTTTTCAACATCATTTTGTGTCTAAGTGACTAATGGGGACAAAAAGTTTTGAAATTGTTCCATTACTGAGTGAGAAAGCTTCAGCCTGCAAGTGTGTAACAGGCTGCAATGTAATCCTTGGGGACAATAGCGCACTGTCAAAGTATGTCCACTAAAAGTGCTTCATCTTGTTTTTGCCACTGACAAACTCAGATTGTTATTATAAGCGCTTGACAATGACAATAAACACAGGAACTAGCTGCCTGTAGCAGAAACTCTGGCTAATTCAAAAGCAATGTATCTCCCAGGAGAGGTTGTTATGGGGAGCTATTCAAGAAAACTGATTGGTCAGGTGTTTTTGCAGGGTTTTTTTGTCTTCCAGTCATGCACTGTTACAGTAACTATAGATAAAATTCAGCATTGACTCAGAAATATAAGTTGGTTTTAAATGAACTTGAGTAACCTCAGCTGAAAACATCAATATGTTGTCAGACATGCAGCACATGTTAGCACTGGTGATGGAACTTGTGATGGTAAGGAGACAGAGAAAGAAAAATAAATAGTAGAAATGATGGCTGGATAGAGAGAACAGACATATATATATACAGACAGACATGCCTGTGGAAACTGTACAGACAGACACTACTGTAAATACATTACCTTCAGCAGGGAGAAACAGTGCTGGATTTTTCTCATGTCTGGTCCCAATGACAGTGTCACGTCTGGATCAGGGTCACCCACAAAGGCCTTGACTAAGTCTTCCAACCTAATGACACACACACACACACACACACACACACACACACACACACACACACACACACACACACACACACACACACACACCTTCTAATAACCCACCAGAGCGTAAACCAATGACACATACATTCCATGTTACAGTCCTTCTCCATCACACTCAGCACTGGTTTAACAGGCACTCAAACAGTTAAGATCTATATTTGAAGAGTGCTTCTAATGTTTAAAATGTGGGTCCGGGTCAAAGAAAACTATTTACTTAAATGTGTGTTCCAGCTCCACTGGGCCGGCCTGTTGATAAACTATCACTAGATGATAGTCCAAACATTGGTTCTTCAAGCTCTGGAAGCGGCCACTGGAAAAGACCAGGAGGCAACCGTCCAGACGGATCCAATGTAGGCACGACAACGAGCACTCTTCATTTTCCACTGTAACGTGTTCGGTGTAGAAACACGCTAGGTTTACATGACGAAAGGACTTAAAACAAACGCAGCGGTCTTGTTTCAGAGCCCTGTGAGACATCAGCGGTTTTGTGATACAAACTTTGATTTTGGAGAATGCCCTTCAATGCCATGTACAATATTTTGTAAGAGAAAAAAAACCCATCGTCTTTCAAACACCAGAATTTGATCGTTTCCAAATAGTTGTTCCAGGGTGTGAGGCGATATGTTCTGTCGCAAATGAACAAGCTAATATTGTCCTTTGAAAAAAAAAAATTGACTTCAACTTGTATGGGAATGAATTGATACTGACAGTACGAAGCAGTGAGGGTCTGGAAAGATAAAAAACCTATAAACCTGAGCGTATGTGTGCATCTGTGTAAACAAATAAGCCAGGATATGTGGATATTACTCAGCACTGGAGATGAGTCAAAGCATAAATCGGAGAGGAAACGGCTACAAAAAAGTCGCGTGTCCAGTGAATGTGGTCACAACAGACATCATTAAAAGGTTCCCAGTGTGAGTTTGACCACAAACTGGGGGAAATCAAAGATAATCACCCGTGTGGAAGGGAAATAATAAAAAAGGCAGACTGTGGGGGCCAAGGAGCGGTAAATACATCAGCGCTGGAGGGGCGACGTGCCAAGACCAGGATAGAACCTCTGGCCTGAACTCTGGCCCTGACTGGCTGGGTCCCTCTGCCATTTGAGCATAGAAGCAGGAATAAAGCGGTGCTGGCAGGAGAAGAGCCCTGGGAAACCGCATTAGATCTGGTTAGGCCTCAACGAACGGGGCTTCAATTCAGCAAGGATGCATAACCAACAGCATAAGTAATGCAGGCACTTTTGGCAAACCCCAAATAACTTATAAATCATGAAATATATTTGCTCAAGAATCTCCGGGTGATTAGCACTGCAAATACAAATTAGTGTCCAGAGAAAAGTCTGAGGCACACTCTAAACATTAGTATTCCCAAACTCCCTGTCCAGAGATGACTGGCTCAGCTAGGTCACATCATTTTTCACATTGTACATGCTGTGCAACCAGTGACCCCCTGCTGTGAGCTCCTCCAGAGATTCCACTCAAGACTCTGAATGAGTTTGTTACATTATGTCATCTGTACATCTGGAGACAGCATCACACGCCATAATATCTACAGTATGCTACATGGAGGAAATGACTGATTAGCAGATGTGAAGAATCAAGGAACACAAGGTGACATACTTCTGGATCTCCTCCACGGTCAGCTGGTCATCTCTCTGCTCTCCTGTCATCATGACCAGCTCTTCTTTCAGAGATTGGATCTCCCTCTTCAATCGCACTATTAGCTGAAACACACATAAAAAAAGCAGGTCAAGAGGTATAAGGTAGGTATTTGTACACACAATGTAATGGAACACTTAAAAAGCATACTAAGTAGGATTTGTCAGTTGCTATTTGTAAAACAAAACATTTAAAGCTGGCCCATCCTCCCCCAGTTCAATGACACCAGAGCGACAGAGAGCGCCAGTGGTTGAGCGAGCTAGAGAGTGAATGAAGAGAGGGAGTGGCGGTTGTGAGAACAGAGCATTGAATCAAAGAAATAAAATATTTTCTAATGTTTCGTGGCGGTTACGTTCTAAAGCAGAAATAAACACACCCACACCTCTGCACAAGCCTGCAGGAAGGCGTCGCATTGCTGGTGTGAATGCAGCCGAGACACGTGTGCGTGTGTGTGTGTAGCTCAGCCCCGTGGTCAAACAGACAGAGTTCCAACCTCACATCCTACACACTGTTATTGGATGGGGGCTACACACCCACTGCCCAAAGGTAGCCAAAACTGCCTGAACACAGCAAAAGAATAAGGAATAAAGGAAAATACAGGCATAGGGCTGAGTCTCTGCAAATAAATACATCGCCAAATACTACGAGTGGGTCTGAGAGGGATGACTGAGAGGGTTTGTTTTTTTTTGTATTGTTTTAGGAAAATCCTACATAGTACGCCTTTTAAAACACATTTTCACATACAGTTCAAAACAAAGACACACACACACACACACACACACACACACACACACACACAGGCACACAGTCAGAGGCTATTTTGCTGCTGCCAGCCGATGAGACAATCCTTCTGAAAATGATCTTGCGGCTTATCTTGCTGATGCATTTTGAGGACAAACTTAAGTGATTCCAGACAAGTCGATGCTCCAGTGAGAAAATGCAGGAAACGAAACATAAAATAGCATTAAACAGCTACGGTGGCAAAAAAAAAAAAAAAAAAAAAAGAACACATAAAACCTTCTGCTCCTGTCTGTCCGCACGTGTTTGGTTGAGGCCGTGCACACTGAGCCAACGGACTGGTTGCTGTTAGTAACCGCTGTCCAGCTCCAGTTACTGTATATATATATATAAAAAAAGCTAAATATCTCACCAAGCTCAGACATAGCTTTTTAAATAAGTACTTAGATAGCCATCTTTGCATTAACTGAAGAATGCATACTGATGTCAAAAGTGATGAAGGAGAGACAATATGACGGGATTGGGATGTTGTTTCAGCCTAAGGCCTGAGGCATTCCTCCACTGATTAATACTGACAGGAATACATTTCTTAATCTGTGTATCCTAGGTATTGTATTATCTACCTGCTGACCACAAATGGGCAGAATATATGACAAAAAGCTATTTAAGGTATGAGAGAAACAAAATCCAGGCCTCGGCCTCTGTGACACATAACCTTTAATCTTTGGAGATAAGCGTGTGGTGCCTTGCATACAGAGGTCAGTCTAACTGACCCTGTGTCAGTCTAAGGAGGGATTAGCGGGCGTCTACCTACCCAGCACCCAAAGGATTAGGGAGTTCAGATCATAAATGAAATAGCGTTAAATCCTGACAATATAGCTCTTCTGATGGCACAGAGCTCTTTCATATTAGTATCTTGGCTTTGCTGTGTTCTAACACTCTATTCACTATGAGATGTGTACAATTCAGATTGACTAATCAGTTGAATGTTTGTTTGACTTACTGAAAGATGAGATGCCAAGTTGTAAAGAATAATGGAATTTGACTTTATTTGTGTTGAGCACTGCTACACCACATCACTGAGTGTTTTTCATATTTCATTCTTTGTTGTTGATACAACAGACCTATTCTAAATCACCTGCTCCTCCTCTCCACTCACCTGCTCATCCCGTTCCATCTCGTTCCCTATCCTCTCATTAGTTTCCTACTATATATATATATATATATATATATATATATACACCAGTCAGTTTCTAATTCTTGTCTGCCAGATAGTCTTTGTGCCATGTGCCTTAGCGTTCCAGCGCTATGTTCCTTGCCTTTCTGTTTCATGTTTTGGACCTTGCCTGTGTTTTTTGGATTCTGCCTCAGCTCACAAGGAAAGGCTCACCAGTAATTCAGAGAGTGCTGTTGGACCAGGCCTCAACCAGTAATCCACGTACAGTTCCTCCTGGATGGCCTCACAACACCATGTCCGTCTTCATCAACTCGGGTAGGTGCCAACTTTCTGGATTCCCAGTTGGCTCATCAATTCAACATGCCACAGAAACCAGGAGTCCCCCGTTCAGGCCAGGAATCTTGACAGCCACTTCATCCTCGCCACAAGTACGCTTGTCAGGTAACCATCATGAGATAGTTATTCCATTTAATTCATGCCCCTCAATTTCCAGTAATTCTTGAGTTACCCCCTGGCTATTTAAACACAATCCCCCCATTGACTGGGCTAGTTGAGTGATTTTAGGCTGGAGTGAGCACTGTCATGCTGTCTGCCTGAGAAATGTCTCCTGTCCTCCCTCTCCTTCTGATTTCCCAACCCTGTCTAAAGTTCTGCCTGAATACCTGGATTTAAAGGATCTCTGCTCCTTCCTGGCACCTCTCCTCCCAAGGGTTGGTTCTTCTGCCCGTCATCTTCATAGTGGCAGTCTCTGGTGGATGCATCTTCTCAATGCTTCACCTCTGCCCCCATTCTCACTATACCTGATCCACCCAGGCGTAGTGGAGATGGATGCTTCTGACACAGGGGTGGGGGCCATCCTCTCCGAACACTCAGCAGAGGATCAGAAGGTGCACCCCTGCGCCTTATTCTGTCCAAAGCTGCATAAAGGAATTGACATAGGCATCTGGGAGCTGCTGGCGGTCAAGTTGGCAGTGGAAGAGTGGAGGCACTGGCTCAAAGGGACTGGAACACCCTTTGTGATTTGGACTGATCATAAAAATCTAGAATATACTGTATACTCCCCTTCAAATGGTTGAAGTCTCATTCTGATTTTCCTGCTTCCAGTAAGTGCCCAGATGACCGCCTATTTGTCCCAACTCATTTTAGCTCCCAGGTCTTCCAATTGGGGCACTCCTCTCATCTGGCCTGTCAACCGGGGGTGCAGCGCACCCTGGCACTCCTCCTCAGTGGTTTAGGTGGTCCTCCATGGTTGCTTGTCCCATTTGCTCCCAACCAGTATTCCCATCAAAAGCTGTGCGGGTCTCCTCCAACCTCTGCTTCATCAACCCTGGTACCGTATGGCCCTGGACTTCGTCACTGGTCTGCCCCCCTCTGAAGGTAACACAGTCATCCTGTCTGTTGTTGGACATATCTGCACACTTTATTCCTCTGTCCAAGCTCCCCCTGCCAAAGAGACAGCTGAACTATTGTTATACCCTGTTTTCTGCCTGGACGGCCTCCCCAGACACATTATCTCTGACCAGGAGCCCAAGTTCACCTGTTTTTGGGGTTCCATCTGCAGTCCAATGCCCAAACTGAATTTTAGAACCAGGAGACTCATACCACACCTGGCTCAGGGCCCGCTCTACTCTTCTCTCGACCTCTGAGAAGTATCAATGGCCAGCCAACTCGAGGCACTTCACAGCTCCCTAGTACACACCCAGTCAGCGAGTTTGGCTCTCCATTCAGGACATACCTTTAAGCTTGAAGTCCCAAAAGATGGCTACCAGATTCATTGGCCCATTCCCCATCTCCAAAATCATTAAACCTGCAGCCGTGTGCACCTTCCATGTCCTTTAAGGATCCATCTTACTCCTGCCTGCCTTTCCCACCACTAGTGTCACCTGATCTGCTCCCTCGTCAGCTCCCTACGGTCCATTTCCAATTGCTCTCTGCCAGATTGATTTTGTGCCATGTGCATTAGCTTTCCAGTGTTCTGTTCCTTGCCTGCCTGTTTTGATCCTGATCGTGTTCTGGACCTTGCCTGTGTTTTTTGGATTCTGCCTCAGCCCGACCCTTTGTACTTTGCCTGCTTGGATTTTTGTATCCTTGTTTTTCTAAGGAAAGACTCTTTACTTTTACATCTGCCTCCTAAGTTGTGCTCTTGGGGCCCTTTTTCTGAGACATGTGACATTAAATGTGAAAGGAGCCACTATCTAACAGACAGCTGATGTTGGCTGATGAGAGTAATTAAACCTGCAGCTTGAGTTCTGCAGGAAAAAAGAGGAATTTGTTTCAAGAAGAAATAGGCTCTTTCTAAATTGTATCTAAATAGACCTGTAATTACATGTTAATGATAGGGCAAATAGGTCAACACCAAAATCAATGGATGTTGTATTTGTTGGAGTAAGCCAGACAAGTTGTAGTAAAAAAAAGAAAAACTGCAGAAATCACACCACAAAACAAACTAAACCAACTAAAAAAAACAAATGGCAATTGTTCTTTTTCTCATATGACCCACTACTTTCTTCAGGATGATTTCCACTTAACCATCACCACTAGATTTGACCACACCACAAAATACTAAAGCAGTCTGCAAGACTGCTGACAATTATGTCAGTGGCAGAAAGCAAATACAACAGAAAATGGCGACTGTGTGCCACAGTCACACAGTGACACCCTAACACAAGGTTGCCAGGGAGCCAAAGGCCAGAGAAAGCTAAATCGCGGTCAAAGGTCAGACTGAGTGAGCTAACTTAGCAATGCATTGCCACTTCTGGCAAGCATACCCTGTACCTGAAAAAAATGTCAGTCCTACGAGTCAGACATTGTAAACTCAAGATGTTCTTGAGAAGAAACAGACCTGCAGTGTGGTTTTGGGTAAGTGCCACTTAGCTAAATGAAAATTTCACCCCTAATCCACCCTGTATCGTATGTTTTAACATTGAATATCACAGCTGACCATCCTCCACCAGAGCCGCTCCCTGTATCTCTTTTTTGGAACCTATGGTCTGATGTAATACTCCCAGCTGCATCCTCAAAGGCTGACCGCCAATTGTTGGTCAGCGGAATAAGTGGCAGTCTATTTCAGAGTCCTGAACCCACATTGGTACCACAGCACCAGGGCAGGCTTCCACACACTGAATAAAAACTGACTCAGAACACGTGACTGATGATGTCAACATATCCTATGGAAACCCATGTCAGTGTAACATGGCAACAAGCAGATTTTTAAGGTAGCGCAACTTTTCAGACTCAAATTAATTTCTTATGACAAAAATGTTACAGAATTAACCCAGAAACATTAAACTGACTTGTACAAGAAGTATTAACTTTAAATTTAACCTCTTCTTGAAAAACACTGACCATCCAGAAACCACCCAAAATAAACTGTAAGCACTGCAGTATAACCGCAGGTTACACCTTAAATGCATGTAGTGTGCTACTCACAAACATGCTGCAATTATGGGGCCCCTTTTTATATAGGAGGGAGAAATGTTTTCCCACTCACCTAAACATGGGCTATGTCTTTTATTTAGCACAACAAAATGATAACACATGGTCTGTGTTCTGTGCATGGCACCATAAAGCATTTTAGACTAAGACAAGGAACATTGCCCTGCAGTACACCATTACACTACAATTACAACTGTCCCTCTACCCTAATGAATGCAAGCAGCTTAGAAGAGACAGATGAGGGGACTCAGGGAGACCAACCACCCGCAGGAATTTTCACTCCTGCTTCCCAAACATGTCTCTCTGGTGGGCTATAAGCAGGCTTCTGTTTGACTCACAGGTATGTGCTAATCAGAGCAGGCTTCTCAAGCAACATGATGTGTGTATCCTTAAGTGAATGGAAGGTCTCAGGTTCAGGAGGGTCACTCAGCCTCCTATTAACCTCTGCCCAACTGCATAAAAACACCTTTAGATCAACTTTTTTGACCCTTTAAGAATTACAGAGAGAAGTTTGATGGTAATGCAGCTCAACTCAATCTAAGCACACAAAGACTTTTACAGATACTGTGCTATAGTGAGGTGGTGAAAACATCTTGGAAGATGTAGATAACTGTATCTTCCAGAATGAGTATGGTCTAAATGGAGGATTAAGACTGACCTTAGCACTCTTAGAGGAACCAACAGAACCAACCTTATATGGTTAGGTCACTGTGGTCGACTTCATGATGATCACAGGTCATTTCAACACCTCATTCTTTACCCATCCGCAAGAGACTTGTAAAGTGCTTTGTCCGGTCTGGCTGCATGATTTCCTGCTATTCAGACTTTGAATAATTGCATTTTGTAGCCTGTAGGCTACAGTATAGGACCATTAAGGCAGTGTGTGGTCTGAACGAAGTACCAAACACTGACTGCAAGATTGTGAAAAGCAAACTCCAGGTTTCAAATCAATTACCACAGCCAGCAAGTCAAATAGACAGTGTGCCTTCAGATGGGGCAGGCAAAAAACAGGAGTCTGAGTGTCACCTCAAACCACAAAAAATGACATCATTCTAATCTGCAATCTGCACTGTTGGCTTTCGCTTTTTTCTCAGTAACTCGGGGGAAAGAAGAGAGAGAGAGAGAGAGAGAGAGAGAGAGAGAGAGAGAGAGAGAGAGAGAGAGAGATAGGAGGAGAGACAGAGAGACGAGAGCAACGAAACAAAATGAGAAACACACTGAAGAGCCATAAACGGAGACAAGAAGTTTGCCCATGGGGTTTGGGTTTGCCTGGAGCTGTAACTGTGCCGGACCCAACTGGGAGCAGCCAGACACTGTCACAATTACTGGGCCCGGCCGCAGACTCTCTTAAAAATACCTCTGTAGGGTTTGCAAGTGGCCAGCCAAGTCTCAGTAGCAGTAATACAGTAGCAGTTGATCCCGAGGCAGATCTGGGTGGGAGGAGAGGAAGCTGTGATGACTCACTACTGTATATCCCCCAAGGGGCCTTTTCAACAACTACCAGGTCTGCTTCCTGGCACATTACAATAAGGGAAGGTGAGGCGAGTATTCTACAGGGAGAAAGTGAAGAAAGGGAAACCTTAACCTATTAATAATATCTCATGTAATTTTATATTGCATATTCCATGATTTATACATATACTGTCAGTAACAAAAGGCAGGTATAGGATGTATGTGTGAGGTCTATGTAAAAATATGCTGAGTGGACTATGGAACCAGAACCACAACAATCCAATCTCACCAAAACCTTTCTCTGCTCTGCATCTCCTTCTTTGGCTTCTACTTTAAGTTACTAAAATAAAATGCAATCATTGAATAGATACTAAATAAGATTAACAGACTGCCCACACTCATTTTAAAAATGTCTCGTATTTTTATATCTACAACATCTGGGCAGGAATTGTTGTATGCGTGCAGTTCAAGCTTGCTTGCATGTTTGTATGTAAGAGACGTATATACACACACCGGTCTCCAGCTGGATGTTTTCTCAAGACGCTGTGAGATACTGGGATAAAATATGCCATAACAGAAACGGAGGCATGTAAACAAAACAGCACGAGAATGCAAACAGGACCCGTGAGCAGTCTAAATATCACAAGACGGACAGGCATCCACGTGTTGAAGGTGGAAAATTTCTTCTTTCAGGATGACTGTCTGATGCTGGAAAAACTAATTAGGTATTGGAAACCTAAAGAGGACACATGGTGGATTACGCTTAGTTACATTTAGAAGCTGGATCCTCGCTGCAACTCAATCGCTGATCAATTTAAGGTTTGGATGCGATGAGGAGGGTCTGGCCGTAGTGAAATAGTACATTAAGTCATGCTGCTGTGGTGTGATTGTGTGGCTTAGCTATGGTATTTGTAGTGACTGGTGAAGTACTGCGAGTGTGTGGCTGTCTCACCAGAGCAGGATCCAGTTCTTCATTCAGTATCGCCTCATTCTTGATGACAGCTACGCGCTGTGCAAAGCGACACGTAGAGATGGACTCCTGAAGGGGATAGTTTTTAATGAAATAAACAAATAAACAGCTCTCACACTGCAAGGCTCCAATATCCAATAACTATTTATTGCACTGAGGTGACGTTTCAAGCACTATTGCTCTTCAATCATAGACATATTGTGTAGATGTACATACACACAACCTTTTTGTGACTCCTGAAACCCACTACTTGCCAGTTATATCCTTCATATAATTGTCATCTAGGCTTTATTTTTATATTTCTCTCTTGGTTTCTTCTTTTTAGTCTTCATGCTGTTGGTCTTTGGTTATTTCTACATATATCTCTATACATACTGTTTTTTTCTGGAGTGATTTATTGGGTATTACTGTTACTTCATTAAGTCAGAACTGTATATTTTGTTTACATATAATATATTTTGGCATATATATATAAAAATTCTGCTTAGTGTTATCTTATACCTTTGAATTCTAAACTGTATGTATGTGAATCTGTGTACACTACATAATAAATGTATGTGCGTATGTATTTATGGATGTATATAGTTTTGCCTATACTATTTCTATGCCTCATTAGAAACTCAGGTCAAATGACTATATCATGTGACTAGTAGCATGTACTGTATATATTTCAGATGGCGTCATGCTTTGTCACTTGAGTCTGATGAAGAGCAGTGGTGCTCGAAATGTCACCCTGGTGCAATAAATTAAAAGTGGACATTGGAGCCGTGCAGTTAATGGGATTATTTCTACATTTGCTCACTTTCAGCCCACCACCTGTTCTCTTTGGTGTTGATGTACATGTGTGCATACTCCTATCTTTTTAGTAAAAAAAATCTGCATAGCTTTCATTCATTTCATGAAGCAGTAAATACTGTATGACACTCCAAGTAAGCATTTTATCTCTTTAAAAATGTGGTTTAAATAACTGGAAAACACAGATGAGCTTTCAAGAGAGCTAAAATATTTATATTTACTGACACAGAGTGGGTAGCTAGCAAGGCCAAGGAGACTATAACACTTCAAAAACTTGAAATCTGACAGAATACTGTGTATGAACACGGCTTGTACAAATATCCTTACATCAAGATTCCTCTTGTCAACTGCCATAGTGGCGATCATGGTGGTCATGCAGTTGCCCCCAAGGCTGTCCCTCAGAACAGAGGTCAGCATGGAGTTCCTGTAAGGAATATGGGTGCGATTCTTCTCTGACAACGCTATGATCACCTAACAAAGAGAGAAGGGAGGAAGGGAGAGCTAACATGAAAATGAAGACAGTGATGGAGGTAGCTTATAAAATGCCTGATTGTAACATAATGACTGAGAGAAAATGTTATTAGTCCAACAGAGTGCCTCAGGACGGTGATTAATCTGGTGTCTGACATAAAATTAATTATGATGAACTATTAGTAGATAGAACAAATTAAGTGGCCAGAATCAGCAGGATATAGGGTTTTTTTCTTGTGGTGGAAGGCATTAAAATCTCCCTCAGGTCCCCCTCCACTTAAAAATATATTTTGCTTATTATTACTTCTCCTGGATGTTTGACCTCCACTGTGGAGAATGATGTATATATGAAATCCACCAAATCTGAGTTCAAGACGTGTACCAACCAGCATGATTGGTGACATCACAACTAGTCTGGAGCCAGTTTTGTCCAAATATGCAGCTTGTGTGATGTGGAAACTTGAAGCCTTCAGTACATATACACTGAGAATGGACTTTACAGTGAAGTAGGAGACATCAGTTCAACTTTTGAAATGAAAAATATTTGCATTTTGATCATTTCTGCAATTTTTAATGAGGGAGAATGAGAATGTCTAAAAACTATAAAATTGCTGTACCAAATCTTAAACAGTAAAAATGTATTCTATGCCAAAATGTATTTCATTATTTACATCAAATACATTTTGTAGAATTGCTGCTACCTGCTCCAAGTAGTGGAGGGAGAGGTTGATGTACTTGGCCTCAGTGAGCAGCTGCCCATTCAGGCCAGTCTTGCTAACTCTATCCGATCCAGCCAGGTCCACCAGGTGGAGCTTGGAGCGCCTCAAGGTGGCCGAGCCCGGCTCTCGTCTGCACAAGTGCACGGTGAAAATGCAGTGGGAGCGTGTGGATGCCTGGTTCATGGGAGTCTGGAGATGAGAGGAAGAAGTAGAGTAGAGTTGTAAGAACATCATGCATTACATTGAATCTTCTGAAAACATTGGTTCATATGTGGTGGACACAAAAAAAAAGAAAGAGGAAATTCTATCCCCCCCTCATCTGTGGTGCTTTCCATATTCAAACAACAAAAAAAACATGTTTCCTTTGATTCTTATTTTTTCTTGCTCCCGCTGGTTTGAAGATCAAAGCCGCGCCATGTGTAACCGATGAACAGTAAACACATGGCGGCAGCTTTACAAAAGCTGAGGTTGGATTTTCAGATGGTCACTACAACAGTCGAAGTCAGGTTGAGACCAGGAGGAGACAAAAATAGATTGTGAGTCACTCTGCACAAACAAGCTTTATTAACTAGAGGAGGACGGGTTACTCATGGGGTCCACGCCGAGAGAATAAACAGAGGAAATGGATATTCACAGGAGTAGTGCTGATGATAGGCTTCTTCTTGTTTTCTTTTGTTTGTGCCGTAGCCTGCAGGACGCTGAAGACACATGAAGATGGTTCTAAATAAAAGATCTTAATTAGAAAGGAGGGGTTATCTTGACCTGGATTAGCCTCTGATCAAAGCTAAGATTCTTTCTCTTTTGTGGAACCGGCTATGGTTCACTGATGTAAGCTATGGACGTGGCTCTTTTTTTCCCCCTCTCTGCTTGAAAACATCATCATAGACATTCCAGGTCACTCATTCCCAAAAGGTGGTCTGACCCTGACTTGTTGTTGGCGTAAATGTGCCAACACCTGCCTGTTAGGATTGTGACAGCTCATGACATATCTTTCACTATCTTAAACCGCCGCTGTCATCTCTTTTCCTCGGTCCGAATTCCCTTCACTCTGCACACATCCACGTTGGCTCCACAGGGTATCCCTCAAAGTAATATGAAACAGCTCTCTGATGTTGACAACAGCTCATGTACTTAATATGATTGGACTAACGGTCAAGGTTAGGGAGGGTGCTCGCTGAACACTCAATTTGAGAGGTTTTGTCATCAACACCAACCAAATAATGGTCAAATCTTATCTTAAAGTGGCCTGTACAGACACACATTTACTGTAAATGTGTTGGATTTTATCACCCATTCATCTTCACTCAATCTGCAAACTTGACTCTGTTCCTTTCAACTTGAACTAGTATCTGCTGGTATAACTTCTTGGTATGTGTTACAATGAGGCACAATTTAAAGCTTGCAATAAAAACACCGCATGAAAAGCAGTGTAAATATATTTTATAGCTTTAAACATAACCTGCTCAAGTGTCAGTTTTTCCTTTCACATTAAAACAAAAAATCCATGTCGTACTACGTGCCAGAATGTATGCAATGCATTAAAAATAATCACAGCTCATTACCTGACACGGCCTCTATTTAAATGCAGGCAACAAGTGAATACGCTGCCATATACAGTAAGTGGCTGTTAATGCGTGTACTACAGTGGATATTGATATCAGCACTTGTGGATGACAGTTAAAAGTCTTAAAATACACTGGGAGCAGCTGCACATAGATTAGAAGTGACTGTTGGCTCTTATCTCTGAGTGCTATTGTACTTTTCTACCATGGCTTTTTTTTTTTTTTATCAAGACTGAGCACCAGTTCTGTTTGGGTAAGACTGTGAGATGTGCGCACAGTGTACACCATAATAATAACCATAACCATAATATAACATTTTAATATTACCAGATGTCATATAAATGTTTCTTTAGGAGTCCTGGAACAACCCGATAAGTTGATGACAGGAGCATATTGAGTACAGGCTGTGTGTCTACAGAGGAAACACTGGTACATTGAAATATGTCCTTGCAAAAGCAGCATGACAATGCAACCTTGTCATTTCCATTACTCTCCTGTGTTCTAAATTGACCACATGTTGATCTTACATGCACCACATGTTGACCACACACAATGCTACAGCAGGTCAGCAAAAATCTAGTACGACAAAGCCTGAAATATGGAGAGAACACTGTTTAAGTTTAAGTGAGCAGTCTCATTTGGACCACCATGCAATGCACCCCACTCCCCCCCCTAAGGTGAGGTAAAGAGGCAGATAGGATGTAGAAATAAGGGGGAAGAGGTCCAGACCCTTCATCCCCACATGTGAAGAGAAGTGAAACAGGGACACAGAGAAAAAGACCAGATGAGAGAAAATGTTTCCTGATGAGTTTGAAGCGAGGGGTGAGGAGCTGAGAAGGTGAATTTGACTTGCTCGTCCAATAAAACTGTTGCGGGGGATTGCCAAGTCTCAAAACGAATGAGCTCATGGTCTGTTGAGTGTGGCGCGAATGGATGTGTCATCTTTCATCCACATGGCTGGGAGCAAGAGAAGAAAGAAAGCATTACTGTTAACTTTATTGGAAGCCTATGTGGAGCCAAGACTTCTGGGATGATTCTGGCAGTGATGAATTGAGTATGTTGATGGTTCTTTGTTTGCTCCGAGCTCAAGAGAAAATTTTCTTGTGAAGAGGTCCCGGCGAGGACGGCTTAACAAAAGTGTCTTGTGTGGGCGGATTGTGCAGGGGACTCCCCAATGAACTGTGCAACTCCTCCACCGCTTGATCACTGATGTAGCAACTAAAAATGTGTTTCCACTGACAAATTCCCCCAAGTTACACAAAAATGGACACTGGGAGTTTACCCTTGAGGCAAATGAACACAAATAAAACATTGTTTCGCTAATGTTGGGTGGAATATGTGTAATACTTGCATTGGTAGGGTTATAGAAGATGCATTTTCATATACAATACAAAAGTAACATGACAGGATACCAAGCTTTAGAGGTATTCCATCTCAGATCCCATAACAATTTTTTTGGATCGGTTTTTGTATCATGAAAGAATACCGACCACATCAAAACACTGACTTTGGATTACTCGTCAGAAATTAAACGCAACGTCTCTGAAAAACCTGATTACCCAGCTCACTTTTACTGTCTGTTATTTACTTACAAGCTAGCAACGTAAGTAAACAAGGTGAGATCAGCTCTTTGCTTTAAAACCTCAGGTTGCATAGCAAGAGCTGACCCACCACATGTCTCATCGGCATGGGGAGTCTGGGTGTCTGAGTGTAGAAAGGAACCACCACAACATAAACAGAAATTACAGAGAGAATGTTTGGTTTTACTGGGGAAAAACATGGTAAAAAGGGACCACAGGGGACCAAAATAATATTTTAGAAGTTTAGAAGGTAGGCTTTAGAATGCATAATACATTTGTGGACACAAAAACAAAAACTTTTATGCCACTTACTCTGGGAGTGTCCAAGATTTTTCCCGCATGCACTGGCATGTATCTTTAATTTGTGTTAGTAGGGTATCCCTTTGGAAGCCCACATTCCCCCTGTTTTCTTACCTCTGCAATCATACGATTGGTGTCACCCAGAAAGAGCAAATTCAGAGCTTCTTCTTCGTTTGCCGACTGCTGCAGCGACAGGTTCCTGAGATGAATGTTCTGGTCCGGATCCTCCATGATCATTACTTTTCTGGCAAAACAAAAAAAAATAAATGTTAAAAAGGAATTTCCAGCATAGTTGAAACTACTTGAAATTATGAATAAAAAATGACACAGCGGGACAAATCCAGTCAAAAACCCAAATAATCCAACACTGAAGCAATTACGAGGAAACGAATTATGTCAGTTATGTCATTTCCCTCCCATTGCTTTGCCCTATCTCGGTGCCGAATCCAAACAAACCACATCTGCAAGTCAGTGTGGGCTGCGACCCACTTTGACACATGTGCTGTATCGGGTGGGGGGGGGGGTTATATCTTGATCTTGAACACAAAGGTCTTGCTTTTAAAAACAAACAGGTGATTGGTTCTTGCCCCCTTTAGGAATTCAGAAACATAATGTGCTTGAACAGATGAGGCTCAAAGGACTCCTGTGATCTTGCCACATCATTTCCATCACGCCACCAGGGTTGTAACATTACAGCTACCGAATTAAGATGTCAAAGAGGGCTAAATGACTTGAGAACACATGTAGGTAATTATGTTAACACATGTGGGTAATTGGGGCAGTTTGATAAAACAGTATCAATCTTAATGTGATTAAAGGGCTGTAAACTGGCAGGATTATTTTCCTAAACAGCTCCACCGACCCTTGATAGAATTTGATCGTTGAATTTTTATACAAATGTAAAAAATGACTTTTTTGGGCCAACCTGTCATTTAAAGGGTGGAATGCTAGATGCGTGGTGGAAATAATGCACAGACGCAGGGAAGAAAAAGTAAAACAAGCACTGAAAGAATGATACAAAGACGAGAAGGGGTAGGCAGTGAAAGAGAGAAGCAGACCAACAGTAAAAGAGAGAAATTTGTCAGTGCCACAGCTTCTCCTTGAATCAGCAAGTGTGGCCGCAGCATGGTTAACGACGGGCACTGTCTATTTCCAGAAGACTGTGATTTGTGGGTATCTAAACTTTGAGCAGAATCCTCTAGGAAAGGAGAGAAGAGCCTTAAATGGAACTGGTACAAGAAAATACAGGACAAACACCGAAATGATGTACCGAGATGCACAATGTCGTGCCTGCAAGTCCGAAGTCTCCTCTGAGATGAATGTGAAGTATTGGGCATGACAAAAAAAGGCAAAAGCAAAATAAAATCATAGACAGACAAAGCTCCAGACAGATGGAATTTGTAATAATAAAAAGAAACCAAACAAAGAAGAAAGGACACAGGATGAAACAGGATGAGCAGTGAGAAAAAGAGACAGTTGCAAAAACAGGGGCAAGTCAGAGAGGGGAGCAACAAAAGAGAACAAGGAACGAGTGAAAGAGAGACAGCTGTACTCAAAAAAGAAATTCCCTCAGACTAGCAGCAGCAGCGACGAGCTATGAAAAACCATTTCTCCACATGACCCTCTCGCTCTCCACTCCAGTGGCAGCGTCTGCCACCAGGTTGACCGCATCCATTGCTGTCCCACAGTCTCATTATGTCAGTTGGCAGTTCATAGTGGGGTGGTAAATACTAGAGTCTCCATATTTCACCACACTGTGACTCCAGGCCAGGCTGACAAATGGCTATTCAGGAATAAGGCTCAGCTAAACCCACAGTGCTAAGGAGAATAATGGAACTAGTGGTTATCTGTCTTTTCAACTTTAAAAGAAGTTTACCAGTCGTTCATGAGTTCCTGATGAACTTCCTGATGGACTAGCCTAATGGTCAGCATTGTTCAATGTAACGAGATGTCTGTGGGCATCAAAAAGTTAAGAAAGGCAGCACTGACGGTAGATCCTCCAGTCGAGATGCTTCATGACGGGAATCCAGAAGGTCATATCCGGTCTCGTTGTAGAGCTCCAGGTAGGAGATGTGGGTGCTATAAACCACACCGCTGTCCTGTCAAGAAAAAATATACTATGTTACGAGTTCAAATTAAACTCGCAGTATTTGACATTTGTTAGTCATGTAATAATAATAACAATGATGTGCTGACCTGGCTGAAGCACTCATAGAGATAAGATAGCGTGCGAGGAATAATTCCACGGTCACTGTAGCGCTCGGCCCCACCTGTGATGGTGAAGGTCTTCCCGCTGCCCGTCTGGCCATAGGCAAAAATGGTGCCATTAAAGCCAGCCAATACACTGCAGACACACACACACACACACACACACACACACACACACACACACACACACACACACACACACACACACACACACAGAATGGATACTGAGAAACCCTTCTGGGCTTGGTATTTGCAGTTAAATTGAACTTTGTGATTGAATAATTAATGTAAAGCCAAACATATTTATTAAAAGTCTAGTGTATATTTTCACAAAACCTCTCACAGTGCAATCATTAGGCTTGTTAAACCATTAGGAACATGAGCTCATGTTCCTACTGTAATCTCATCAGTAAAGGAAACTTGCACTGTTAGTGTAGTGACTGTCCGACACTTTCACTGTCGCTACTGCCTGCTAATTGGAGTAATTGTTTCAACATGTATTCATCAAAAATGACAGGCTATACAATCCTTTGCAGTACTGCATTCATTTTTTGTACCAATGTCCATGTCACGAGATTTTCACATAAAACTTAAACAAATATAACCCACCATACATATATATGAGGACAGTCAAAAACTGTTTGTCTCTTTCCATCAGCATCACCTGTATTCAATGGCATGAACATAAAATAACCTGTGTCCAGCCAGGCCTTTACCATGTTCCCCCTAGTGTTTGGGAAGAACATTACATTTAACCCAAATCAAATACATGACACCTACGGTTATATTAAGTTATCCTTTGATGTAACCTCAAGCTCTTATTACTTTGCTTAACTTGCGTGATTTCCTCCACTTCCAAGAATGCAACAATATTATTCCCATTCTCTTTAATGAGAAACTGTGTCCAAGACCTGGTATATATGACTGGTACTGTAGTTAACTTGCCAAATACATATATGCATATAAGTTCACCAACATTCAGCAACTGCTTCTTCTACAAAATCCAGCATCAATGACAAGAACAGGTGATGACTTTAAAAATGCAGAATGCATCTGTTTTTTATGCTAATGTTACCATATGTGCTTCCTATGACATCAGCATATTAATTTGCAAGAGTGCAAGAGACTGTCAACTATACCCCGAAGCAGACACCAAAAAGTCTGAGTGAATTGAATGTGACACTGTAAATCCACAGGAAAAGATGGCAGTGAGTGGTGAACTGCAATGGCGACAGACATCTGCCGTCGAGGGAGGAATGTCTCTGAGTATGAGTGAAGGAAAGGGCCCAGACCCACTCAACTAGGCAGGGCCCGGTAAATTTTGGTTTGGCACTGAACTGTCCTAGTGCACGTGCGCAGGGCCATGGAAACCAATGGAATCTAGTTCTGTTTGAATGAAATGAACATCTGAATTGATGGTACTCATATGAGGTAGCAACAACTGGCATTAAAAGGCTCTTTACGATATTTTTGGAAACAAACCAGGAAGAAATAGTAAAATGACAGAGGGGCCTCTGACACACAAGCCTGGATCAAAGGTGAGGACAAACCCTTTGCTCTCCCACTCTCCGGTTGCGAAGGAAAAGGATATTTTGACACTATATTTTTCAAGATGAATTACAAACGAACTTAAACCTTATTCTAATGGTATTGCCAACCCAGTATTTGAGCAGTGTGTGGGTTTCCCCTTCCTGTGTGCTGCTCTGGTTCCACGCCCTGCATGAGAAGGGAAGGGTAAGGGGAAAAAAAACTTCATGTCAGTTTATATAAAAAACTATGTCCACTCATGAGAATGGTGGTTGGTTAGTCGGACTTGGACGGCCATTGGGCGACCGTTTAATCTAGCGTGAGTCATGGCAGTGATTGGCAGCGGGGAGGAAAGACACAGGCTCAGTGTTTAGTTCTAAAGTCAGTGCTAATGATGCGGCCTGGATTCAGCCGCTGAGGCTTGGGCGTTTCCCAATGCTTGTTCCTGTTTACACCTCAGCTATCCTGGAGATTGGCAATGTGTCGTTCGGAAGATCGCTGGTCTTCCTGTTCCTTTCATAAGAAGAGTGTCCAATCTTCTGAGCTAATAAGGTTATGAGTAAAACTGAACAGACCCCTGTCATTTTCTTGGAACTGGGGCTGCAGGTTTCACGGCCTTGTGAAATGGGATTACAATGCAGATACAAGGTTTTGCATTGCCAGCCCGACATCATTACACTGGCTCTTCCTCTTCTGGAGCTATTAATGATGGTTTGTTTTTAAACTACTGTGTTGGGGTTGAAATGACTGGTTTGGGTTACACCACAGCAGAGACAGAGACTAGTGTGCAAGTAAACGCGTGAGAGCTTTTGGCTAAACATGAAGTGCGTCGAGTATGACGGCGTACCAACCAAAACAACAACCTGACAGTTATTGCTAGTTGAGAGGATAGGCGCCTGTGTGCACGAAACTGTGACTTTTGGTGCGGTTACAGCAAAAAATGCTGCGATTAAAAGTGACTCCTGCTCACTAAACCTGAAGAAATGTTTCCCGACTACAAGGCTTTTAGTAAAAAACAAGCTGTCAGTCCACATTTACTTCTGTTTGCGATTAGTGTGACTTCTGTAACTGGTACCTTGTCAATATCAATATAAGCTAAATGGTTATCAGCATGCTTCCAGGGTTTCAAATAGCTTAGTCTATGGATAAGTGCTTTCATAATCTCTTTCAACACCCTTTGTGGCATGCCTAAGTCTTAGTCAATTCCTGTGATTGTCTTCGAAGGCGATGTATTCCAATAGGAAACGGGGGCCGAACGGGGAGAATTATTCACTCCATTCTCTGTGTTCCCTCAGACAGATTTCAAATGGTTAAAACGTTGTGGAATTCAGAGCATTCAGTGTGTAAACGGGCATCCTGCTGAGTGGGCAAGGAGAAGTTGACTCAGAAATGTCTGATAGTGGAAAGATTGGTCATGGCTAGACAGGATGATGGCTATCCCCCAAACTGTGGACATCATAGTCATATCAAAGAGTAAAAGACGCCGAGCTCATATTGACATGGCGTGATTATGACTGAAACTTTCGAAATCTTATGTTTACCATCTGTGACAACAAAGGGGAAGCTGTTAAAAGGTTGAGTCTGGAGGGCAACCTAATACACGAGTCGCTGAACCCGTATGAGTCAGGTCAAATACATCCAGATCCTTAGTCAGCCAATCCAGACATCTCACCATCTTGTTTATATGTCTCCTAATAGCAAACATAACGCAAAGCACTTGCAAGGTTCCACAAATAGCCCCTATTGTGACTAAGAAGACTGGGGTGGAATGTTGACATGATGAGATGGAGGGGCTGAATTTAGCCAGGAGCGCAGAGTTTTGGCGAGTAGAAGAGGAAGAACCTTGTTCACATAACAACAACACAACCAACATTTGATGACAGGAAATTCCAAGTAAATTCTCTCTTCTCTTGGCTGTTTCTCCCCGTTGGTTAAACCAGTACTGATTTAGACCAACATCCAAGCAGGGGGTAAAGCTCTGTCAGTGCTTTATTGAAATGGAGTGAACAATGGGTGTCGAGTTATTTTGGAGGTAAACAAACAAGTCATTGAATTTCATCATTAAGACACCATCCTGCTGATGTCATGTGAACACAGAATTTATCATTTGAAACTAGGTTTATATACACATTGATTCTACTCTACCCACCTTTTAAACTATATTTAACTATTTACATTTAAAACAGGCCCTGGTGAACTGTTACTAATCAAATTTCCGGTAATAACTTGTCCTGTGATCTTGAGGGGCAGATTTTTCAGCAGGTTAGTCGAACAGATGTGGCACTCTTTGCATGGCATGACATATTAAACAACAGCTCATAATATGGCTCTGTGTTGTGGCTTGAAAATGTTCTCACACTCAAGATGGCAGAGTGTGCCATCCTGCCTGCCAGCTCAGTCCACTTAGTGGTTTAAGTATGTAAAGCACGCCAAAAATCACAGACACCCTCTATTTCCATCTTAAAGAAAGCTGAGCTTTACTTACTTCCTGTCAACAAGGCTGGCTAAAGCCTGTGTGGCCTGACCGCAACATGGAGAGATGAGCACTACCGGGCACAGGTGGTCAACTTTTCAATTATGTGATTTGTGATTGGAATTTTTAAAAAGGTTTTAAAGAAATTACATTGACTTTCAAATGATTTTGATTGATATCATTTTGCCATTTGGAAAAGTCAGGGAGTACAATATAAGATTTTACCTGTCTGCAACTGGTTTAGCAATCTTTTCAAATATGTCTTCCTGTTTGGCGGCTTGATCAAACACTTTCTGGAACCTGAACAAAAGTAACAAGAACAAAGCTGTAACCTATGACACACATTTGGATAGAAGACAGGTTAGAAGACACATCTATTATTTCTTTTACTACTAGCATGACATGAAATATCCCAAACATCCAGGCCTCAACCCAGTTACCCATGGCAGCAGTGAATAAGCATAAAAGGCCATCTATTTAATTTCCCGAGTGCATGAAGAGGCGTTTAGTCATTCTGTTTTCTAAAGCAGTCTAAAACCATCATGTGTTATCCCACAGAAAGATGAGAGAGATGTAAGAGGAATCCGCCCAGGAAGATTGTTAAATGTGGAAATTTTATTTCTATAAGGGCACGAGGGAACCTCCACAGGCTATTATAAGACTCTGTGGTTTTTGAAGGCCCGCAGTGTCCACTGCTCTCTGACTCCCTAACTGTGAATTTAGGGCTTGGAAGCGTGGCATGGGCCCTGCCCAGAGGGTATATAAGGCTGCAGCTTTCACCGCCAGCGTTAAACAGATGTTCTGGCTCTGCAATGACACAACTGGTGGATGAATTATTCATGGGTAAAGTTCTTATACAACATAGAGGGCTTAAATTCTGGTGGGCAACATGCCTCTCACTTTGTTATATGTTCATTTGTTATCTTAATTCATTCATTCAACTTTTTTACAGTTACACCACTCTGATCATTACCTCAAGCTTAAGTGAAAACAAGAGTTAATCCACAAGATTTTCCAATCAACATAAGATGAGGTTACTGTTTGATGTTTTACTTACATTACTTACATTATCCACTTTCACTGGTAAAATGAACACACTACACGTAGCCTGCATGCACTTACAGAAAAGAAATATACTTTAATATTATTTTATTAAATAAACTAACAGACATTGTTAATTTAGATATATATATAAGTTATAATAAGGTTCAAGTTCAGTATAAAATAAGATAAATCATGGACTTTAAAGACTCCATTTATCCATTATTTAGAGAATGAAGCAAATAGAAGGTATTGCAGATACCAATTCAGCTCTGAGACACTTCACCTGAACTTGTAGCACTCCCTCTTGTTGTTAACAAAGCCGTCAGCCAGGTCCCTGGGCACCATGAACTCCAGAGCAGCACCTGTCTGCTCCTCATTGTCCACAGAGTACACCTGAGGGAGCCAGAGACAACAGTAGAGTGAGGTCAACAGACTGCTGCTTATCACCTCATTGACAAGGTAAAAGGCTAATAACAATGGGCGGCTCATCAATCACATGAAGATATTTGAAGTGTTTGAGTAGCTACATAAACACATTGATCTACTTAGTGTTTTGAAAGCGTGGTCTGCTATACAGTATGTTCTATCACTGATGTATGTGTTGTTATGGTATGCGGTACCATACATGCAGCCCAACTCAAATACAAAAACAATACACCAAGTTAGGCCTAAAGTATAAGTTTGGCTGCTTGTGGTTTGGGAATTGTGAGCCTCAAAATGAAAGATGGAATTTATGAAGCATGTATCCTGCGGAAAGCAAAAGAACTGAACAAGCAATCATGATCGGCGTACAGTGTAGGGCAAGCCCTGCAAATTCACCTCCGCTCAGTAAAAAGCTGAAGCTGAGCCTCAGGGGACACAAGAAAAACTGTAGGACATTAAACCAATATAGACAGAGCTCAAGCAGAGGATGGCAGTTAAAGTGAGGTTGGCCGGGTCAGTCCGACTCCAAACACCCCCGCTCTCTGTTACTCAGCTCTAACATATGTTCTGGCATATGTTTCCAATGGACACTGATGCAATTACAAGTCCTCAGGGTTTTCAGGAATAAAAGATAAGATCTAAATGATTGGATTGTTTTTCACTGTCACCCTGCCTGCAGTACCGCCTCCTGACCGCTGCTGTTCTTCTTCACACGGACGTGCCCAGAACCTCGAAGAAAAAAAAGCCCCAAGGAGGGAAGCTGTGCTCATTTTATTCTGCTGGATATTGTCAGCTCAGGTTAAAGTGCCATAGAAACCCTGAGTGTAATTTGATCATTCCTTCCATCAGCTGCTGTGGTCAGACAATAAGGACTGTGCCACAGGCATCCCTGATGGAAACTCACTTTTTTTTAAACATGTGTGTTCAATAAACTCTGTCCTTATCTGATTAGTGTGTGTGTGTGTGTGTGTGTGTGTGTGTGTGTGTGTGTGTGTGTGTGTGTTTTTGTACTTTTTTTGTACATTTTAAAACAGCCACAAGTAGGCTGGTTGATATTGCTGTAAAACTTTCCTTTGCCACTGATTAAAAAATAACCTTGGCTCAGAATGATTTACCTTGATGACTGTGACAGCATTGGATATAGAGTCAGGGTTAATACAATGTATTTATTGTATGGATGACACTGCATTGGTTGACAGTGTGAAGCCCCTTTCTGTCACACCTTTAATGTCCCATAGGATCTGAAAAGGACATGAAACTACTGGGAAAACAATAACAAATGTGTACTATCTGGATTGTATTGTTTACAGTATAAAAGGAGTCACACTTGATCATAGTCTTCATATATAATATAAATCCATTATATATATATATTTTTAAATTTGTCATCCTGTTTGTCCATGTTGTGTTTCTCTAAACTTTGCATGCCTCTCCTCTGTTACTCTTTCTGAGGTTTCTACCTTTTTCTCTTAAAATGTTTTTTAAGGGAGTTTAAGGACAGAAGATGTTGTATTGTTGTACACGTTTTAAAAGAACCCTGTTGCAAATACTGTATGTGATATTTGACTCTACAAATAAAACTGACTTGCCTTGACATTTAAACATACTGAACATCAATCAGTACATTGATCAAGTTCACTTCAAAAATGTCAGGACTGATATCTGCCTTCAAACCCCCAGTCCACAAAAAGATGATCATGTGGGGAAAGAAGTAGTGATAAATAAAGCATGGTAATATGTTTTGGATGGAGTACGTCAAGTGACAATAAGTTCGACGTTTTTTCCACAGCAGCAGACATGTGGACATGTCATAGCAGGAGCAGGTGTAATTAAACACATAATGATTGCATTCCGTGTGTGTAGGCTATGTACTGTACTGTATGTCACTTTCTGGGCCTTCACACTATTGTGTATTCTCGTCGGGAGACTTAATGGAATGGAGCTCTCATTAAAGTTATTAGTAGCACCTGTGCTTTTCCTGCTATGAGAGGTCAAAACGTCAACAGTGAAAAAAGTCCTGCTGCAGAAAATATGACACATTCATTTTACATGTTGCAGAACTTGAGCAGTAGCTTTGTATGTGCAGACAGTTTACAGCTGTTGTTTTTTGATAATAGGTCGAGCTTAACTGGGATAATTAGTGTAATGTGAATACGGACCAGCACGTCTCCTGTTGACGATATAAAGTTAACACTGAGCAATGTTTATATTCTAAGTTTATATAACTAAGTTGTATTTAGTTGCCCACTTACCGTCGTCGTTTTCTTAGTGGGTTTAATGCGAGCAAATATCTGTATTGTCTGTTTCACCATTTTCCTCTTATAAACACAACTGTTCAGCCTTGTTGGTTTTCTGTACACTAATAAATGTGATACTGTTGCTAGTTAGCTCGCTGGCTAACGTTTGCATTAAGCACTGTGCTCTCTCTCTGCAGTTTGTTGTAGCTCGTTGCTAGGTGACGACTGGAGTCACGGCGGGAGTAATGACAAAGATTGCCTGTGTGGTGGAAGATGACTCCTCGGAGTAAAATAACCTTTACGAGAATCCTCATCTTTCTGTATTTTTCCCCAGTTGTCTGACAGTATGAGTCAGAGTCAGTTAAGAGATGTTTAAGGGATCTTTTTTGTTTGTTTGTGTGTGTGTGTGTGTGTGTGTGTGTGTGTGTGTGTGTGTGTGTGTGTCATAGGCTATTTTTTAGGACAGATTTCAGACTAAAGACCAATTAATTAGGTAGAGCTTGTCCAACTGGGGACAAAAGCCATGTTCCCAATCGGGGAAAAGATGATTTTTGGATCAGTGGTTAAGGTTATGATTAGGCAAGTAATGATTATGGTTAAGGTTAGGGTAAGTCTCCAGGAAATGAATGTAAGTCTATGTAATAATGTCCCCAAAAGTAACCCAGGAAAACATGTATGTGTGTGTGTGTGTGTGTGTTTATGTGTGTGTTTGTGTTTGTGTGTGTGTGTGTGGGAGGGGAGCATATGAATAACATTAAACACAATGTCAGAAGTAAAAATAAAACAGACTTTTATAGCTGTTCTTCTTTTTCCTGTGATGATTATCGTTCTGTACTAAGCAGGTGTTTTGTATATTCAAGACAAAAGTTCACCGCAGGTTCAGTGACTCATTCACAGTGGGCACATTCACAAGAGTGTATTCAGCACTGAAGGCACTCCCCACACATAAGGCAAATGTTACAGTTACTCATAATGTAAATAGGTGCAACCACAACTGCCGGATTTGACAGTTAAACATCAGTATTTGGGACATGGAAATGGGGATTGTTGTCTCATGCAGGTAGCCAGGTATTTACATATTTAAACATCAACAAAATAGTGAAAAGTAGCAGCAAATCATAGCATGTATACAGCTTTCTGCATTTGGAAAATGAAAGATTAGAGAAACCTGAGTGTGTTAAAAAGAGAAATGAAGGAGACCAGACTATAGGACTTCCGTGGGCTTGCATGTTATGTGCATGAAGCAGGGTGAGAAAGGGGTGCAAAATATATACCCTGTGGAATGCAATAGGGTGAGTATGCACACTGCATGGCACCTGCTGATGTATAGCTTTATGGGAATTTTTAAGGATTAAGTCTACTTTGTGAGGTATGATTTATGCCACTACATATTACCAGCACAGTATGGTGCCTGCTAAGAACAAGGGAAGGGTTTAAAGTGCAGCAGCTTATATAGAAATCCACCAGGAAAAAAGAACAAGATGCTTTCTCGCATACAAACTCGTAAGGGTCACAACTTCACTTATCAGCTGATTTACACAGAACCACATGTCTTGTGTTTGGGAGGCTGGGAGGCTGGGAGGCTGGGTGGGTGGGTGTTTTTGACCCTGTCTCCCATTTCACTGTATATGTGTCTCTCTGTTTCTGGTATTTCACCTGAACCATGGATGCCCCCCTCCCTCCCCCCAAATATAGCCTACCACCAGGAGGCCTACCCACAAAACCTGCACAGCACACAGTTTACCAGGAAGGCTTCGTGGTTTCACGGTGGCCTCCAGGAGAACATATCGTGTTTGTTCCAGTGCATTCCTTTGTGCCACAAAAAATACTCCTTGTGTGGTTCCTTGTTTTTTTAACTTGTGTGTGTGTGTGTCTTGTCGTGCATCATTGTTGCTGCGCTAAACACATTTAGTGGGCAATTAGTGGTTCAAATGTGCAGATAATCATATATTATTTTTGCTATAAAGAATATGTGACATTATACAAGAGTGTGGTTGACTGGAGTATAACTACACCCTTTAACTACAAAAATACTCAAGGCCTTGTCCATGGACTTACACTGCTGTCATTTGTCCCTTATTACCTGTCTTTGTTTACAAAGACAACATTTTCATAACTTATTAAATTAGGCAAAAATTCTTTATTAGGACAACCTAAACAGTTACACTGCTCACACGGGGATGAGCATTTAGAAGAGGTCATGTCAGGATAACTGATTGAGTAGAATGTGTTTCACATGGACTCCAAATGGTCTAACACGCAGCCTTGTGTGTGTGTGTGTGTGTGTGTGTGTGTGTGTGTGTGTGTGTTTGGGATATTTTGTATTATGCAATGGGAAAGAGCTCTGTGAGAAGAAAGCAAGCCTCTTAGAAGACTGCTGCCGTCATCATTGGTGCTCACGTGTAACACAGTGCAACACACTGCCAGTCAATCGGTTCAAGTAGCTATCAGGCAGGTACAGCTAACCATGCGTGGCCCCTGAGCAGTGAGACGACTTCAAAGAGGGTAACTTTTTTTAACAGGTGATGTAACACACCCTCTGGAAGCCATATAGGAGGTCCACAGCTCTTTGGAAACACTACGAACGACTAGAGAGGTTGTGGTTTATTTATGTGCTCTTGAGAGAACTGGATCATTTTGCCATTTTGAATCAATGCTCACTCATTAGCACCACGTCTGGTCAGATTAAAAATCAGTTAAATTGCTTCACATACTGAAAAGATTTTCAAATTTGCACATGGATTGTATCTATTATATCTAATAGATACCAGTGTAACAGGTGGTTACCAGATGCATGTTAAGACAGATATATTGCAGCTCATTTAGCTAAATTAGCCCTATGAATAGCACTACAGTAGTAAAAGCTGTTGGGTTTTTTTTCAGGTTACCTCAGTTGACTTCTCAAGCTACAACTGGCAGAGCTGGTAGCCAAGAACAACAAGTGTCGAAGACAAAAAAGTCCTTATGTGCCACATATTCTAAATGTGGAAAGAGACGTTTTTTAGTTTTAATGAACAGGTTATTAAATGCACGCCCACTCCGTGATCTTAATCAAATATCTTTTCTTTTTTGCTGCGATTTTAGGCATAATTTCTGCAAAACAGCTGGTATTCCATGATGTCTTTATATAGAAAGCCCTTCAAAACGTGTAAGTGCTGTCATTATGTGCTGACCAGAGGATTTAGTCATATGGGTGACTATATCCTTTGAATCCTGCACATATCTTAACTAGCTCCACAGTATGAACCACAAGCATTCCAGCATTACAACAAAAAAAAAAGATTTCTCACACATGTGGACACTGGAGCTGGGGACAGTATAGCATCTGGAATATTGCTCAATGGTATTATTATAATCAACAGAGAAAAGGGACCCATGTTGACAGTTAATATAGCCTAAACTATGCGAGTGCTATTCTTGTTCTATTAAAGAAGTCCTTAGAGTATAAAAGATGCCACAGTAATTGTCTCCTCTTTTTTATATTGGAAAACTACAGGATATATGTATTTAGAAAAGAATAGAGGAGACTTTTAATGATGTGATTTTCAGAAAAAAAAGTCCTTCACTATATTGATACCACGTGATATCAGATTTGAGCCTTTTCAACAACGAAAAAACAACTGGGCACGAGTTCCAAAAAGGAAGCAGCCACGTCCACTTTCTACAAAACAAATGCGTTTCCTTGACTTTCACAGAAAAGTGCATGCAGTAAACACCAACCAAGGGCTGGACCGAGCTTGTTAGAGAGCTGTGAACTCTTTTTTTAATATCCTGTTTTGGTCCGTGTGTTGTCTTTAGCTCAAGCTGACATAGCTGTGGTTTCACCCCGAAGGAGGCAACCAAACTGTACTGCTTGAGTCCGACGCACGGCAACAAGCTTCAAATCCGGATGCAAGACATTTTAACTCTGAGCCAATAACTAACAAACACTTTTTTTTTTTTTTTTGGTCTGTTTGGAGTTTTACAAGCATGCAACCAACTCCATCCTCCAGCAAAGTGAAGCAATAATCATCTCTCAGGTTCCTTATTTCCCAACCTTCTGACATAACTTCTTTTATATCTACTGCTTTGGGTTAACAGGAAGATCAGGTGATAGTAAGAGGTATGCAAATGTCACAATGGAATTGTCACCGTGGATGACGACCGTACATTTTGACATGTGCAAGCACGCATTCATGCACACACACATTCACCCCCTAACACATGCTTCGTTAGCTGTGAAAGGACTGAGGTACAGTAAAGACTTGTTTGGATACAGATAAAGGTTGGGGCTACTTGCTGCAATCAAGCTCATTTCAAAACTCGAAGAACCTTAAAGGCAAAAAACAACTCGAGCTGAGAAAAAAAACCTGTTTTTTCAGTCACCTTTGCCAACATTCGACACCTTTGTCTGTAGCTGGCAGTTGATCAAAAAGGTGTGCTCGGTGTCAGGGGATTTCAGACTGTCTGGCTCAAGGCCGAAGTCTCTAACTTGAACTACAATGACAGGAAGGTATTAGAATATCATTCTCTTGATTGAGGAAGAGCCAGAATTGTCTCAACGGCTTAACACCTGACGGGGGTAAACGCACAGTAGTGGATCAGACATAAACCATGCTTGCCACTGCTTGCTTACAGTACAAACAGTAGCCTGTCGACATTGTGCATGTACACAAAGCTTTTTGTATATGTATGTGGGAGTATTTGTGTTTATCTGCATCTGTGTGTGTGATTGTTTACTGTATATGCGGGCATGGGTATGAACTGTAAATGCGAACATTATCTGCGAGTGCACACACCCAGTCCGCTGAGTTGTAAACATTGTACCCACCACTGCTTCTGCCTAATCAATCCCGTATGACGGCGTCTTGGCACTGCGTTCAAACAGAGTGGGTTAGAATTGGCCTGGGCCATTATTACAGAGTTTGGGAAGATGATGCCTCAGTTAAGTAGCTGCCTCTCAGTAGCTTAGTGGTTGAGGTTAAATAGATTCCATAGGATGATATGTTGCTCTTTGAGTGTGTGTGTTACTTGTGTGTATGTGTGTGTGTGTTGTCTCAGTTCTGTCTGAGGGTGGCCACAAAGGCTTAGTGGTAGAATGCCAAGATGTGCCTTTAACCGAAAGGACGATTAGAGACAGGCTTTTGCTGCCATGGTACCTTGCTTACACAATGCTGTAGTGTGTGTGTGTGTTTGTGTGTGTTTGTGTATGTGTGTATTCACCCACATGAAATATATGTAAACACATGCTTACATGCACACACACGGTTAGTTGAGTGTAAAATCATGTTAGAGACCATTTGTAGTACAAATAACCATCAAATAAAGAAGTACAATCAAACAGATGTACATGTAACCACACCCTCAGTCATGCTGGGTTCTCACTAGTTCTAACTACATGTGCCACAGTAACATCTGTAAGTACCACATCTGCACAGCTATATTGAGTCCCCCTGGGAAAAGCTTGATTTTTTTTCTTCTTTCTTTCCAAAATGGTGACATGCTCTCTTCAATGTAGAAATGATGTTAACACAGTGACATTCAGAGTGTATAACTGTTAGGGTTGCTGTGGTGAAAGAGGTCAGCCAATGCAGTGACCGATACATGTAGATTTGTATGTAGGGTGTAAGCGTCTTATTTTTACTATGTCACCACTGGTCACCACCGGTCTTAGAATTTTTGTTGTAAGCAAGAACTTTTTTCAGTTTCCTTCGCTCACACTTGCCAACATTGCCCAAGAGGATTTTCGGAAACACACCAAATCTTAAATAATTATTTCACTTTTATTTTTAAATACGACAAACCAATGCAATTAGTGGTAGACAAAAAAAACAAAAAAATACTCAGCAAAGAGAAAAAAAAGAGCTGGGGTGTATGTAACTGAGTCCAAGTACAGAATTAGTTTGCACACTCCAAATGTATCTCCAAATTTTTATTTTATTTTATTTTAGTTTAGTTTAATTTAGTTTTTTATTAATATTGTATTATATGTAACTGAGTCTAACTAGTCCAGCTTGTAAAACATTTATTTTTGTTTTTTTCAATTAATTTTCTTTCTTTCTTTCTTTCTTTCTTTCTTTCTTTCTTTCTTTCTTTCTTTCTTTCTTTCTTTCTTTCTTTGTATTGTATGTAACTGAGTCAAACTTGTCCAGCAAGTACAAAATTAATTTGCATATCCCAAATGTATCAGGATCTATCTATATATCTATCTATTTATTTGTTTCACTGAAATCAGTGTCCTGGAAATGAGACTGATGGGAGTACATGGGTGGATAAACCAAAACAATGAGCTGAAAGATCCTACAATGGACTGTAAAGCTTCATCATCACATGTCACTCTTAACATTGCATGTAGTTATTTAATTCAGCTCCATTACTAAATATTGATCAGTGCAGCTTTAACTTCTGACTTACAATTCGCTTACAATTCCGCAACCTGTCTGTGTGCCTTTTAATATGCACGTTTGCACAAGTGTGTGATTATAAAATCTTTAACACCACTTTGAGCATAAGGGTGTTGTAAATATATCTTTTAATCTAATTTCAGTTATAGCCAGAGGCAGCACAAACCAAAGTGCTGAGTGTCTATCTCAGGCAGTCACCAGCAGCAGAGTCCATGCTATTTAAGGCTGGGGTTTCAGCAGCTCTGCCTTCCTCTCCAGTGCACAGTTTTCTGGTCAGTAGCTGTGTCCAAGGGAATTCTTTAGGGCTTTGGTTATGTGTTATTCTCTGAGGCTTCTGCCCTCTGTTATGCTTGCTAGGCCCAGGCATATCAGACTTCAGTCTGCATTCCTGAAATACTGTATATGAATCTCCAAGACTCAAAAACTAGCAATAAACTTGTGGGATGGATTTGGGGATGAGCAAGAAGTCATGAACAGGGTGACATTTAAGATTTTTTCTTTTTCTTTTTTTTTTTTGGAACTGTTAGCATGTTTATTTTTCTGTCAGTAAGAAGATCAGTCAAGGAAATATGAAATTGAGAATATTTTGAATGATTTGTTTAGGGATGTTTTGCTCTGGAGTTTAAATGAGTTCTTCTCTTCAGGCAGAATGTGATGTACTGTTTCCATGAGTCAATCTCCATGTAAAATACAAACCAAGCACCAAGGCTCAGTTTATATTTGAATGTACCCAATAACATGAATAAGTCTTTTCCATGCAATTGCTTTTCAGTTCAAGTTCATTTAGAGTTAGATCAAACTGAATTGAGGGCAAAGAGAAGCACCTGA
Organism: Scomber japonicus; assembly: GCF_027409825.1. Classification (NCBI taxonomy): domain Eukaryota; kingdom Metazoa; phylum Chordata; class Actinopteri; order Scombriformes; family Scombridae; genus Scomber; species Scomber japonicus. Next base: position 25,279,748 of record NC_070593.1, on the reverse strand, counting down.
AATTAAGGGAATGTTTTATTGGCAGTAAATCCACAGTCCTCTTATATCATCACTGATATGAACACACTGTTTTATCATCTTTGCTTTGCAGTAACCAACTCAGTTCATTCCTCACTCACAGTGATTCTCTTGAGTTATACTTCCTCCTGTCAGTAAATATTATGTTATCACATAACTCTCTTTGACGCCTCCCTGATAACAGCTTGATAAATACTCATCAAACCACTTCCAGAACTATTACTGGCATGTAGGACTAATCCGTCCGCCTGGAAAATCTGATGCATATTTTGTCCTTTTATAGCAACTTTCATGTTTGGCATTTTTAGCGAGGGGGAGTTTTAAGGCCATCATTGCATAATGGACATCATGTCAAAGAGTGTTCATTGATTGTAGCTCAGCAAATCTCTCTTGTCTCTCAGTTTGGACTCTTGGAATTCACTCTGAACCATCTGTGTAAATAACGGCTAAATATTTCTCTTAACTCATTATTTTCTCCTTTCTCAACTCCTCAAAAAATGTATTTACATTTTTCCAAAAATAACCTTTTTGGGATAGTCAGTTGATGCTCATAGACGGTGGTTGTAATTCATTTCTAAGCACACACAACTTTTGCCCTTTGTCCTATGGTTACAATAGGTTCATATACACTTCTTATAGTATATGCTTGTCAAGTCACTCTCCCCTCCCTTCCCGCTCCTCCTTTTTATCCATTCCTTCCATCCGCTTCATCTCTCCATCCCAGCTGCATGTGGTCAGGAGCTTGGACAGTGGGCAGGGACACGGTTGGGCGGTCCTGCTGGCCTGGCAGGGCTTGGCAGAAGGGAAAGTTGGTGGATTAGGCCCTCCCTCTGTGGGCCTAGTGGGCCTGGAGCTCTGAACGCAGAGCTAACCGCTCTAACTGCACAGTATAAATAGAACAAACTTGGGTTTGAGCGAGTACCACATTGTGACTTCTCAACTGACAAGCAGATAGGAGAGGAAGGAGCATGGAGGACATAAAGAAACAGTGTGTGTCTGTGTGTGTATGTGTGTGTGTATGTGTACGTGTACGTGTAATGAAAACAGAAGTGATGTTATTGAGGAGTGAAGTTTCCTTGTGAGCTTTTGTAGCAACTTAAGAGTAGCAGGAGAAGATGAATAGGGAGTATTGGAATGGAGAGAAAATAAATGGATATGAAACGAGAGACAGGGTTAAAAGAGCACAAGAGGGAATATTTGCAGCTGGAATGACAAACGTACTCGCTAAAAGAACTGTAAGGTATTGGAAATGTTGGCAGAGCGTCTTCACCTCCACCTTCTCCGAGCGATGGCTGCCCAGTGCCGGCAACTTTCTGTCCAAATCCACTTCCCCACACAAGCCAAGTCCAGGTGATGGTTCAGCACACATACAGTGTTATGTAAGAATTGCGGGAATGCTTTCTGGCTACGACTATAACGAGCTGAGAGGGAATTTGACATGAGAGCCCCCGTAGGTCCGCCGAATTCCTGCTGCCATGGAGGATTCTAGCGTCCAAATTCCTCTCCTCCACAGTGTGGTAGGGTTACAATGAAATACCTTGCAGTGCTGAACTCTGCTGCCTTTGAAGTCCTGTTCGGGACTGTGTGTTGGGGCTGCTGTTGTTGCATGCCATTCTTCGCACAATAAGCTGTGTTATGTCACTGTTACCCCTGGCCAACCCCGTGATGTGTCACACCAGAGGAGGCCAATCCACAATCTGCCAAAAGATTTCTTCTTTTGAAAAAAAAAAAAAAAAAGTGAGATTGGACGCATGGCGCAAGCCACATAGCGGTCATGAATGCTTTACCATGCAGATAATTTGTTTTGATAAAATGTTATTGCTATGCACGTTTGACCACTTGGTTACATAATGCTATGAATGCAAACAACTAGACTCCAGCAGACATTATGTCTCATTGTATCACTTCAAATCTGTGGCACAGATGGGAATTGGGACAGTTCATTGAAGATATTTCCATAGCAGCCATGGGTTTTTGTATTGATTAGTAGCAATGTGTCACAGTTAATAAGGCCACACTACAGTGATGAGTGTGTGTGTGTGTGTGTGTGTGTGTGTGTGTGTGTGTGTGTGTGTGTGTGTGACGATGCTGCTTCATTTTGTTGTGTTTTTCAGGCACCCCGAGGGTAATGCAAATTCCATTTCTTCTCTGGCTGGTTCCTGGCAATCGATAGGCTATTTCTGCCAGCATCATTGTCCATCTAATGGCTTTGCAATAGTGTTGCTTTTGAATTCGCACACTCCCACAAGCACAAACACATACACAGGAGATAATAGTTCCACTGCTCCGCAACCATGATGCAGAGAAAGACAAATGAAGAGAGAAATGAAAGGGAGTGTATCACAGAAGGCAGAAATAGAACAGAGTGGTACGTTATTGATTCTCAGAATTTGCACTGTAGTCATCACAATGCATGAGAGGGAAGAAGTTGGATGGATAGAGGGAGGAAAGGCCAGAGAGGGAGGGAGAGCACATACACATGACTTTGCATCCTTCCAAGGTGAAAGTTAATGCAGAAGTTCTGTTGGGGGAGTAATTGAGCTGCACTTTCTCCTTCTGTCGTTCACACCCCGTCGGAGAGAGGTTACAGAGAGACACAGAGCAGATGATGAGAGAAGTCTACTCTAGACAGAAAGCAGCGGAGCATGCAGTTCAATGGACAAAAGAGGGCCTCTGTGTTGTGTTAGACAGCGCAACCAGGTCAGCTGTTCAGAACATGTCAGGTGAGGAGAAACAGGAGGCTTGGTTTAAATGAAGGTGACAGGGGTTTTAAACTGTTCAGTGTTTTTTTTTTTGCATTGTGGCCTTTTCTCTACTATCACAAAGAGACCACATTCCAAATAAATGACGAAATGATGTTTGATTTCATGGCACCAGTTGGCCTATATAATCGTCGCTCGACTGATTATGCATATTTGAGCCATTTCAAATCAAATTGTATATACTTTCTATGGTGACATTTCCCAAAACATATTACACTTTTCAGCAAGGAATATTCTTCTTCTTAAAAACATGGACAACCACAATCATTATGTAATCTCTGCAACTATCATTTCATGTTCTGACAGTTTGAAGACATGAGTTCAGCCAAAAAGTCTTGTTCAGTGTTTGGTTGTACTAAAAGATTATCTACAGAGTTAAACTTTCACTTTGTTTTGTTTTAATTGTTTCGTTAGTGAAAATTAGCATTAGCATTATTACGGCTAACCATAGATTGTAAAAGCACCCTGTCTACCAAGCTAGCAGCCAGCCACTAGCAGCCAGAAGCTAGCAGTTAGCAGGCAGAAGCTAGCAGTTAGCAGGCAGAAGCTAGCGTTGGGGTCAGCTCCACAAACTATGGTCACTTCTGCCTCCAAAAATCCAACATGAGAATAGCCAAAATGCAAACTCATGGCTTCAAAACAGGAGTCTACAAACCAGTGTGTGATGTCATTGTAACTATGTCCATTATTTTTTACAGTCTATGATGGGGACCCCAGGTTTGTAAGCCATTTGGAAGAGAGTAGAGTCCTCTAGCATGTGGTGCTTCACTTCCGTTTCTGCCACAAAAGTATGAAACCAAATATAGGCCTACTTATGCAGTTAATTTTCACTCAAAATAGAGTAGTTGTAGTACTATGCAATAGTACAGTAGCACTTGCTCTCTAGTTTATAGATAGGCCTACGTATATTGAAAGAGAGTATGAAGATATATTAGAATCTGTTACACATGATTCTATAGGGCTAATAGAAATGTTAGCTTGTTTGACAGGCTTACCACACCAGGTTGTATTATTTTTAGCTAATTTAGCAGAGTATTTATTTTGTCACCAACACACAGCCAGAAAAATAACATGACACAACAAGAAAGTTATTTTTTAACCTGAAAGAAATTCATCATGTCAAGTACACTTAAACTCAAGAAGAGAGAAACATTTCAAAATTGGTTAAATTAAAGAGAAAAAAGAGACAGCTAATGGAAGTGACACATCTCACTTCGAGGGACCCTACAGGAAGTTACACAACTCATGCCTGGGGACCCTGCTGTCTTCCAAGTGGCCCCCAGATGTGATGTCCACAGCTGGACCCTACCAGCTCCAAGTGTAATAACCATAAATTAGGTTTTTACAGGGGATTATAAGCAGGACTGTTTCTTGGCTAGGTGCACTGACTTCTTGGAGTCTCAGCTGATTGCCTAGCAACCTCACAGTGATGACAAGAAAGCTAATAAATGTATTTTCCAAGATGTTGAATGTAGTAGAGTTCTATAAGTGGTATTTTGTTTGCAGGTCAGCAGAAATGGAGTGGAAATACCACCCAACCAGTACAAACAGACATCTACAATATCTTATACATACATATTGATCAGTCATTGGCCCCTTTACCTCTGAACCTCTGACCCTGCCTGGACCCATGTTCAAGAAACAACTGTATAAAAGACAGTGCCAATAGTCGAGTGCAGAGTCCAATTGCAGTGGGACTATGGACTTGGACTGTAGCCACCACAGGACTCTTCTTTTACGGAAAAGATTTTGACATGTCACTGTAGGAAAAACACAGGTATATGTATAAAATTAATGATGGTTGAAGTCCGTTTGGCTGCTTCAGTTTCAGAGACCTGGTGTGATGAATTCTGGCTCACTGTGACACCGTCATGGCTTAATGGGACACTTGAATGGAAGGAAGCCATTGTTGATGTTATTAGTAACACTTGTGCTTTTCTTTCAAAATGTCTGCTGTGGAAAAAGTCCATTGAGGTCACTGAGGCCATGTCTTTTTTTTTCTTCCTTTTTTTTATTCGGAAATAAGACTGAGTGTATAAATCAACAAAGAATAAATAAAACCTGATGATCTGAATTATCAAATACATTTACAGACCCTATTTTTGGTCCCTGGTCAAAATTTTCTGACAGTGGTTGAGAGACTTGCGACTTGAGTATTTTCTAAAAATAAAATCCTGGCTATGGCCTCAGCCAAAACACATTGATATTTGTAAGGGTTTAAGATGTCATCAAGTGAAATATAGACTTGTAAAACATTATGTCTGGAGTGTCTTTTGTTTTTCAAAACAAAACAAGCTGCCTCTGGTTTTAATTGATAAGTGTTCAGGGGTGACTCATTTCAGCAAATAAGGTTTTATATTTGTTGACTAATGCATGCAACATGTGGCATTTTAACACATTTCATCCTTGATCTACTGCATATGCCCATTGACCTTCTCTCGCTATTTTGGTAAAAGCCTGTACTCAAAGCTCTTTAGCAAACTGACATGAATACATCTGTGGAATAATAATGCACAGGAATATTCTTTGAATGCAAATTTGTCATTTGGCATGCATGAAGTCATTACCTTCGTAGTGACTCCATCATCACTCACATAGCTGAATGGACACACTTTACCAGAGTCATTTTCACCACTCACACTGAGCGTTCCAGTCATTTATTCAGCTGGCTTGTTACTCAGGCAATTTGAGGTAAGTGCTGCTGGTCAAGGGCACCAAGGCATTTCATCCCAGGAAGAAGACCTGACAACTGATATTGCATCCTGAGACTCATTGTATACTGCAAGTGTGAATGGAAAGGCTCCATATAAGTGTATAAGTGTTGTATATTTTGGCAACCACATTTGAATTCTGATGTAGACAAACAATCTTTGCTTGGTAAAGGTTTGTAACCTATATGCTGATTACAAACGGTGCAGGTTCTGTACTGATAATTGATTTCATTGGATTGTCTGTATTATTGATTGCATTGTTCTATCTCTCTTGTGGACATCCAATATCTAGAAAGTGGGTTTTGCTCAGTCATCTTCCATACCAAGCCTTCAGCCTACAGATAAGCTATCGACTGGTCCCTCGGTCAACCACTTTGGGACAGACTGAAATTAAACCGAAGAACTACAATGGAATTTTGTATGATGTTCATGGTCCCCAGAGGATGATTCCCCACAACTTTAGTGGTCTTCATGCCACCATGAGACTAAATATTGGTTGGATTGACATGACATTTAGTACAAATATCCCTGGTGTACATACCCATAATCCAGTAAGTCAATAATTTATCAACATCAGCAAGACAGATTGGCACAAGCTTTAGTACTGACACCCATGCTTCCCAAATTATGAATACTACTGACATTGGTGATCTATTGATATTTCAAAGCTAATATGAGGTTAGTGAAATGTCTCAACATTTATTGATGGTTTGCAATAATATTGGGCACACACAGTCCTGTTCACTCCAGGATAAACTGTAATAGCTTGAGAGATCCTTTAACTTTCCATCTACCAACAAGTCAAAATTGTAACTCTTTCAATGTTTTAGTTTATGACCAAATACCTGCAAAACTACTTTGTTTAGTACTAAGTAAATGCTATCATGGTACATTAAAACTATGACTGGGAAATTTAATAAATCTGTTAAACATCAGCATGTTCATTACATGTGCATGTGCTGCAGATTCTTAGTCTTGCTAGATACAATACTGCATACAGATATCTATGCTGTTATTTATCCACTGAGAGCTCATAGAAAGATACTGTACTGTTGCACATTTGTGGACGTGTATGTGTCTATGCACGTGCACAGGCTGTGTGCATGTCTACAAGCTTATCTGCATGCATGTGTGTGGGTGTGTTTGTGTGTGTGCGTGCATACTAAACGGACATGTGTAAATTCAGTTAGCGCCGTTGCTGTTCTCCCAGACACCCTTGGGAACCCGAGGTGTCGACTGGACCTTTTCACATCTGCAGCCTTGTCAAATCAAGTCTGTCTACAAACAACCTGGCCTCTGTCTGATAGACGCACAGAGAATCCTCTTGTAACTAAATCTGTTAGTCTTGGCTCGGTTGCGTCGGACCTGAGCAGGGATATAAAAGCGATATGGTTTCAAATTATTTGAATGGTTGGAGGTGTGCTTGATTTTACTGCCTTGACGCTCCAGCAGCCTCAGAAGTGAGCCTTTCCCTTACGAAATCCAGAGGTCCAACAGTCCTTGTGTCTTCCAAACTTTAAAAGCATTCAAAAATGTACATTAGCTGCTATTTTGCCTGGGTCTGTTCCCCACTAGTCTCTCTGAGGTTAGTGTAAAAACCTGGAGTAACTACTCTGAGCTTTGGACAGATATCCCCATTCACTGAGCTCCCTGGAAAAACACTTAATTTGCGGTGGCGTCACTGTGAGGACACAGCTCATTGTGACATGATGGGTTAATTATATAATATTGTATGTCATATATTTGTGTTCCAAACAATAGGAAGGTTAAGATAAGTCTGGGCTGACTCCTGGCACCATATTGTGCCATGGTGTGTGTACGTGTGTCTGTGTGTGTCCACATGTCGCCAAGTCTGATTCACTCACTGAGTTTTGGGGGTCAGGCTAAAAGGCTCAGGTTAAAATTACTGACAGAGTGTCATTATCTGACATGAATCTCACTCTCCTATGATATACTATCCGCTCTGGATTATAGATTTGACCTCCCCCCAGTTTTGCCAAATTGAAGAGATTAATCGAGGCCTCTTGCTTGGTTCTGTCCCAGGGGCAGAATCACACGCTTCGTCTGGAGAATGTCATCTCAGCTTTGACAGGCCAAGCCGCCGGGCTACTGGACAGCTCCACTCTGTCTTTCTACTCCTGAAACTTTACTCAAAATAAAGACATGTACTCACCGTTTGAAAAACCTGACACTTACAGTAGCTAACACAATTATTTCTGGGAAGAAAATGAAACAACGTCCTGATCATTTCTGAAGCCTATCTTTGCAAATTTGTTGTCATAATTTGGAGGTGATCTTCCTTATAATACTGAATATGAATGTGAGGATTATGGATCAGTGATTGTGCAATGCTTACAGTTTTATAAACAGTTCAGAACTGTTGGCGTGAATCTATTTAAAACATGCCCAAATGATACAGGTAGCATCAATGTTTCCACTTTCATTTTGACACAATCTAAGAACAGGTTTGTAATGCTGATATGGCCTTTCATACATATATTAACATCTGAAAATTAGCTATGGTTAAGGAGAAGCATTAGGAAGTTTAATACAACAAATGCAAATGTATATAGTCAATGAAAGTTAATGAAACTAACATATTTTATTACCCTTCATTAATGGAGGAGTCTAGTGATTTAGTGTTGCACTTCAAAAAAGTTGGAGGATGCAAGAGGGACAGATTTAACCTCTTACATACTGTTCAGGGTGAAATTTTACATTTTAACATTTTTTATAGTTCAGAGCTGTAAAAACACCTTATACACACTTATTTTAGACAGACTTTTCCTATTGTTGTTGAAGTGCCCCTTGAACCCATTCTGTTAAAGATTACTGTTGCAATCTGCTGTTGTTCCTTGTTGTCAAACTAAATTATGAAGTCATCATCAGATTCATCTGTTGACAGAAAACATGGGCCCGGTTCTGCTTTGGTGACTTGCCAGGCTTTAAACATCTTCCTTCATAACCATAACCAGACTGATCCTGCCAGCTTTTATGAGCGACATAAACTGGCACTGAGCTGCTGAGTCTCCAGTACATTTCATCCAAGCAAGTCACCGCAGAGTGAATGATCTTGCATTTCATGGGGACAAATGATCAGATTGTGGAGAGTTCATTTCAGGCCACCAAATTCACTTTAGCAACACTGCAGCAGTCCTGTTTACTGACCTTTCTTGCTGAGGAATTATCTCACACAATGTACCCAAAACAACACAGCAGGGCCTGTCTCAAACACATGAAATTAGTATTGATGTCCACATTTGAGCCCAGGTCAAAGCGTATGCCCAGAATTTGCAATTAATGAAGGATTACGGGCTGCGAGGGGATCAAAACACAGCCAGTCACACTGTTCCTTCATATTTCGGAGGATTAAATGCTTAGCAGCTGGGATTGCGAGACCTTTACTTTATGTTTGGGAATTTTTTTTTTGCACTGTATTTCATTGTCAAACATTTAATAGTACCATGTACCCATGGACTGTTAGATGTACTATACCAGAGTTAAGAGATAAGATAAGGTAAGATGTATTTTATACTTGATTGATACCCATTGGGAGAAATTGAAATTGACAACAGCAGTACAGTGGAAAAAACCAACAATCAACAATAAATCAGACAAAAATAGGATGAAATAAAATGCTATACAGTAAACTGGAAATAAATAAATGTGCAATGTGTAGAAAATCTGAGATATATACATGTGAGTGGTGTATGGTTTGAGTCTTAATCCTAGTCATGGTCAGTGGGGTGAGATACTGGGAGCTACTGGGAGGTACTGGGAGCTACTGGGAGTTGTGGTGTTACATTATAGCTATTTTTTATCTGCAGTCCCTTCACTGCACAAATGTAGTGCAAAGAAATGGTACAATCTCTTACAGAGCTTATATAAGATCTAAGTACGATCTGAGCGAGCATACACAAAGTCACATATCTATAGTACATTAACCTTATCATAAATAAAAACATTAGTAGGCCTAGCTAGTAGTAGTAGAGTTTGTATAGTCACTAACCCACATTTTATATCTTTATGGCTTTATGATTTGCTGTCTTTAATATCTAGCTGTTTATGACTCTTCAAAGTAATCATATCTTCATAGCTGTTTTCCTCTATGCAGCATTCACTTGCAGTACTGTGCAATGTTATTGGCTGCAGTTTATTTACTTATAGGTAGCAATGAAAACATGACCAAAGCAGTGTATTATTACTGAAATGGTGCCCGTGTTATTATTATAGGGCTTAATGTTTCAGTTTCAGTTCAGTTGAGAGTCATCCTCATCTCCAACATACACAGAGATACAGATACACACACATACACACACGCACACGCACACACACACACGCACGCACAAGGACAGACAGACAGACAGAGAGTGCGGTAGCTTTAAGATAGGAGGCGTGGTGCTGCTGTTTTGACCGACTTGTCAGTCCCTTCACTCTCCACTATCATTCTTCTGAATGAACAGCCTCGCACAGCCAACACAGGGCATCGGCTCTCCCTCTTTCTCCCTCTCTCTCTCTCTCTCTCTCTCTCCCTTTTATTTTTTTTCCCAATTCAGCCCTGACACTGATTTCGCCTTGTGACAGCGACACGGGATTATTATTACCGAGCAGTGACTGTTTCTCCGCAGCCAATCAAGAAGGTAAGTTGACTATTAACGAATCAATGTTGAAGTGAAGGGTACCTTGTTGATGGTGCCTTCAGCTGCCGCGGACCCACAGGGAGCCCATCAGCTGGAAAATGTCACTGTGAAGCCGCGTTTAGAGGCTGGAAAGAAGCACTGCAGTGTCATCCGCGTTGGGTAATATTGCGCTTTAGAATAATATCTAAGCTCCACTCCTGTGCTTTAATATGGAAATGAGCTGCTGTTTTCTATAATGCCACATGCCAATTAAGATCCAGCACCTGATTGCAAGCCTGTGTGGATGCTTTAATATGAAAGGATTCATGATTAATGCCTGTTTTCTATCAAATATCGCTCGTTATTGCCTGCTGTTGGATACATATCAATGAATGTAAATGCAGGTTTGCGCATGACAATCCGTGCCAACCTTTAATCATGTGCACATTTGGACGTTTTTATTATAATCATCGCTGCCAGTGATATTGTTATTGTTGTCATTTATTAATAGTGGTGTGTTATCATGATGGGCAGCACGCAGCAGTGTCGTGATGCGCAATGTTTGACCTCAATATGAAGCGGCTGTGCGTTCAGTGGGCTAAACGGACACATATTTATACCTGCGAGCGTCCAAAGAGGGCGCTGCGTCCCCTCAGCTGCTCTATCATACTGCACAGTCATACTGCAAAAAATGTCTATTCATAACAAGTCAGGTTGTGCTGTGATAACATTATGTTTAGTTTAAATCAAGTGAAAAATATTCCTATGTGAGTGTTCTGATCCCTACTTTTTCATTTTTTAGCCCTGTTTTCCTTTTCAGTGGCAGTATCTTGGCATCAGGTAGAGTGATGAATCTCTAGATCTCTCTTTGGAGGATATTTTCAATTTTTCAGAAACAATCTGAATTGATGCTTCTTGCAGTGGGCAGCAGTTCCCATCCTCTTGAGCTAAATTTGGCTACAGCAACTTTTCATGTAGTGTTTTTGCATCCAGCACGACTAAATAATCCTTTGTGGATCATAAAACAAGTCTCCTCTCATTGCTGTCTAACTCTCAGAAATGAATCTAGACAGTGCAGATTGATGAATGCTGAGATTTTTTTTTTTTTGCACAGTCAGACTTTTTTAGATCAGTCAATTGTTGTTTTGTTCCAGAAAAACAACTTTCTGTATTTTTTTAATCAAGAAAGCTGTAACCTTGCTCACTTGGGGGCATCCATACCTCTTAAAGCTCACATTGTGAGTCTGTTTATAGGATGGGAAGGCATCAAGAGCTATTTAATCTAACTGAACATCTGGCAGTGATGCAGCATTGGGTCCTCTTGGCCAGTTGTTGAGGCTTTACAAGCACAGCACCATGCTAAGCACAAAACCATCCCCTCCTCCTCACCCACACAGCTTTTGCCTAAGGAGTACTTAGCATCCGCTACATTCCTCCTACTGGATCAAGATTGTGCTGCTTACGAGCGTCAAGTGAGCCACAGTGATCCTTAACTGTTTGGATGCGATTCAGAGAAATAAGAAAAAAGAAAAAAAAAAGAATAAAAATATAAAAACGATGATTATGGGTGAAAGGATTGGAATGGATTATGAGACAGAAATTACATTTTAATCATGCTAACCCATTGGGAGTAAGTGGCTTGTAGGATTTGCCCATGTAAGGCTGCTAAAGGAATATTTTACAATGTGTAATGCACATACTTTACAGGCATCAATAGGCTGCCCAGTGAACCTCACAGACTTGTGTTAATGGATGTCAGCGATGGATGGATTTATTGAAAAGCCTGGTACTATAGCTGGCTGTATATCTCTAAGCAGAGATGCAATCCATTGAGCTTTTAATACGTTTTAAGCTTTTTCACAGCTCCAGCTTCAAGCATGTAAAATCATACATTTTAAAAACAGGAATATTTGTCTGTTTACTCACAAGTCCGACAAGAGCAGCTGTTCCAGCAATTTGGCAGGAGTATTTTTAGGACCACTGTTTTGATTATAGTGCATGATTCTTGTCCAGCTACCTGTGTGTTTTCAGTAGGGAGGGGAGGGAAGGGAAAATAGGTCTGACATCCAAGAGTAACAAGGCCACTGGGCTGAGGTGTTCTGCTTCTGGCTGTGCCCCTGCTGACTGAGCGGAGGGTATAGAGCTCTTGGTTGTGTTTGTTTTTGTGTGGGCGGAAGGATGACTGGAAGCTTTGCTCAGCTCAGAATGGTTGCATGTGTTACCAGGTACAGTATCGAGCGGGCCACACATGGACTGTGGTGTGTAAGCGTCTGTGCCCTGGGGAGGGGTGGCCCGGGGAAAGACAGGACCATTGTTCCCAAACAGCTGCTGAGGCAGAGGTTTACTTGCTACCACCAGGGCCAGATGTTTTGCTTGGCAATTGCTACTGGCTGTCGGGGACAAAAGGTGAGAATATGTTGTGGCGGACTAGATAGGACATGAGCTGGTGCAGGCTGGATGCATGTGCTTGGTCAAATATGATAATGCACATTGCATATGAATGAATGAAACTTTTAATAAATCAGTATGCAACAGATACAGATCATCACATTATCTAAAAAAGCACTGACATCCCTATGTGCACCCTTACAGTTCATCAACTAGCATTCCAAGTCAATGGCTTTGTCCCAGTCTCGCCTCATAAAAGCTTAAGTCCGAAAAAGTTTGCCAGGAGCTGGCCCTTCTTTTTCTTCTTTACCCTTCACTCATCGCTAACACACTGAGCGGCCACAGCGCACGCACACGGCCTCGTGCCAGTCTCTGTTCCAGCCCACTCTTCTCTTTGTGCGGTGGACAGGCAGGCAGCATGCTGGCTTACTGTATCGGTACAGAGTTTCTGGCGCACAGTGAAGGACTGGGAGTAATTAGCTGTGAGGGTATAATCCTATACCAGACACAGTGTTGCGTCTGTTAAAAGTGCCCCCCCCCCTCCTCCTTCCTCTCCTCCCAATCCTCAGTCACAAGTGGTGGTTATGCCCCCCCCTCCTCTCCACCCTACCTCTCCCACTTTACTAGAACCATCATTTATGAGTACATGTGCAAAAAGTAAAACTGGTTTGGTTCATAGATTTGTTTTTTCAGCAGGAGGCAACCATATTTTTTACACTATGAATTATACTCTCATAGTCTGCATACACAGTTTAAAATAGGCCTCCTTTCTGTAACATAAACATTGCATTTCCCACTAGCTGTCAGACTCTGAAATCTACAATGAGGGACAAATTGTATATGTGCACAGAAGCACCCTAAAACTATGCAAGAATGCTTTGAGGCAATGGCTTGCACTGTGATGCTCAGTCACTGTGAAAGAACTTGGATCATAAGGCTGATTTATATATTTCAATATCTTATGTTGCTTTTTGGTAGATTAAGCTAAGCATGGAAAGGAAAGTTATGTCCCTCTCAGCCTCATTCTGTCTCAAAGATGACTGTAGGGTATGGTTCAGGTTGACTTTCTTTTATTGATGATGCTAGAATAAATACAGTTTCAGGCAGTTTTATATTCTTCTCTATTTTGCCCCGAAAATGGATGATGACATTTTAAGTTTTACTTTTGCCTCAAGTTATGGCCCGATCTCTGCGTTTTGTAGAATGGGTCATGGCCATGCGGGATCAGTGTGCAGGTCTTGCTGATGAGTGGCTGGAACAGGCTCTGGTCTGTTTCTTCCACACAGTAGTGAGGCTGTTCTCTACTGTGAAGCACCTGAGTTGGAGAGGAACTGCTGCGTGGCAGGAATGCCCCGGTACACCAAAGACCCTTGGCATCTGATCAGCAAGGGGCTTACCCAACTGTGAAGTTGTACTAAGATATGATCTTAATGTACATTTGCTGGCTCCTTCACCCAACAATCTGTAGATTTCCAAGATTTCTGTGCTCTTTGCGTCACTCTTGCTTTCTCTTCATGGCAAGTTCATGAACAGAACTTTAGTATGTTCCAGTTATTATTTGGTGTATTTACAGATATGCAGCTATGAACCTATTTAAACTAATTACTTGGAAAAACCAACATCCTAAGGTCATGTGTCATACCTTTTCCTTGAAAGAGGAAACGTCCTTGTCCAATGGGATCTATTAAACAAAACAGCACAGGACATTTTGCATTCTTCCGCCTCCAATCCTTCTCCTTTTTCCTCCTCTTCAGTCTATCCCCATAGTCTAATTTCCTCTGTCTCCCCACACACATTCACTTACTCACTCACTTCAAATGTAAAAAAAACACAGTTACGCAATCATGTGGTTAATTAAAATCTCATAAACCCTAGATACTTTATCATAGAATAGACACCTCAAGTTCTGTTCTCGCAGTTCTGCACAATGTGTCATTGTTATCCAGGCTTTTGTGCACTAGTGCCACTGTATTGTTGTTGGAAACAGTAGCTTGCTGCCTTGACTACCTGATTAGACTTGCATGTTTCCACCACTGGTATAAATCAGGCGCAATTTAAGTCTCGGTTTCACCAAGCATTGCTCCGATTCTTCAGAGGGGAGCTTGTGGTAACAGTAAAGGTTATATTTTGCATTAAGTGTGCATGATGGCTGGATGATTGGTTCTTCAGTCGTATCAGGGCTGAAACACACAGGGAGCAGGTGCTCACGTATGATTGCCTCTTTAATGTCTTGAGGAATTATTTCCCCATCAGTGGGAATGATTTAGCACTGGGGGTAATGGAGGTTGAGAATATCCTAATATGTCTCCACTTCCTGACAGCTCCCTCCCCCCTACTTCTCCCTCCTTGTTCTCAACCTCAGACCTCTTTACCCTCTACCCTTCCTCACCCCCCAGACAACTAACTCAATGCAATGGTTGTTTCGGTCCCCTGTCTCCATGTAGTCACAGGCAATTAGCTCCCGTCAAAATAGGCTGCAGGACGAAGGGTTGAGACTGGGGCATCCAAACCCCTTGCTCCTGCCCCTTATGCTTGGCTAATATTACCCCAAGCTACCGGGAAAGGGCCAGATAGGTTTTGTCAGTAGATGGAAGGGAAAGAAGGGGAGGGTGGTCCACTTGGGACCTGTACGCGTGCTACCTCGTTGAGCACAAAGCAGCTCTTTCACTTGGGATCAGGCGCACATATGGAATCATTTATCAAACCTCCAATGCGTCAACCCCAACGTATTCTCTCAGCAGCAGGTTTCCCCTCACCTCCGCATCTCAGATTCATTTTGCTTCTGAAATTAGATTGAAAGACTGTACCTGGATATGTTCATCCACTGTCCCTTGGTCCTCAGTCCTCCTCAAACCCTGAAACCATTGCCTTGAGGTCTATTCATTAAGGAAACCTTAAAATTTCTTTCATGTTCTCAAATTTTCTGGTTTGACCCTATGGTCTGTATTCTGTGTATACTATCCAGTGGACATGACTGACCACTGATTTTTCAACCACAAATTACCACTTAGATTCCCCCATGGAGGTAGACCACTTTATAGTCATGCATCACAAGCTTGTATTCACTTTGTTGAAGTTAAGGTTACAATGAATCCACCAATGGGACATTCATTTCTGTTGGTGCTTTGTGGAATAATTTCTGTTAAGGTTATGTGACCTTAACTCAAGGTCCGCATTTAGTGAAATTTCCTTGCCATTCTGTGAATGAATTTGAGTCCACACAAAATTATAGGAGCGCTATTTTAACAGTAACACTATGCCAGGGTGACATCATCTCCAAGGATTGGCCTCTAAACTGCACAGCTGGATGTAGATAACGGAGCAGCTTGGATGTTTATTTTTTTCCCCTCTGCATTCCAGCTTCCTATTTATAATGGCAATGATATCAAGCTCGGGGGGTTACTTCTATAAAAGGAAGTTTGAAGACTTTTGCCGCCCCCTCGAAAGGGGGCTTGCATGCCACATTTTCTCAAGATGTAACCTTTAGATTTCAAGTAGAGGGACATCAATCACACAGAAAAAGAGTGGTAAGTTTGGCTTGGGTCAAAGACAGCCAGATACATGTCTGAACACTTGACTGAAAACACTACAGAAAGAATCCAAATTCAAAACTATCATTTCCCTCAATGGGATTTTGCTTTTATATCATCCAGGTGTATTCTCACAGGATTTAAGGTTCTGGCATTAGAAGACTTTGCAGTTTTCACTGTCTATAGAAGATAAATACCAAAGAGGAGTCCTGAAAATAAGTTGTATAAATTGACCATAATAGATGCACCTCTTTGTACCAAAGGTCAAACCTATGTTTTTGTTGAGAATACAATCGACATATAGTTAAATGTGGTGAAAGGTGACCTTTGACCTGTGACCTCATCCAACTGCCTGCCTGGGTCTATAGGAAATAGATTTTGTTTACAAAGAACTTGTCATTATGTGCTTTTAGATTTAATTATCTTGACATGTCAGGTTGGGTAGCTAAAGGCATTTAGTGTCTATGTCTGGAGTCATGTGGCTTTGTTTTGCCTAAGTGCAAAAGACAAAGTTCACCAAGTTCCACTTTAACCTGAGAATTTCCTCTGCTTGCAAACTTGAGTAGTTTTAGTCACCACTGCCAAACTGTTAACACATTATTTGGCCTGCATTGTCAGCCTCTGACTTTTATTTTGCATTGTTGGTTTCCCAGGACCAAATCCTCCCTAAATTAGCCTAAACTCCTAACAATCCAGATGTCCTTAGTGGCCTGACACCCCATTTAATACCTAGCAGATGGTATTTGTAGCGTTGGATTGTGTTGAGAACAGATTACCTTAATGAGGTCATTTACCAATGAACTGTATGGGTTTGGACATCATCTGTTTGAGGCCCATACCAGCCCACTGGGTTTCTAAAATTTACTTAAGGTTACTTACAAGTTAAACATCCCTTGAAGAATGTTGATTCCTTGCTTGGACCACTAAATATCCGTCACAGAACAGTATGTACTTATGGAGTGCATTCACCATGAGGGGCCTCTTCACAAGAGATATGGCATAGCATGAACTTCTTGGGCTGTGTTATTGTAACTATCAGATCTTCCTCCTTTTTCCCTCCCTCCCTCCATCTCCTTGGTGGACAAGGGTCTTTTTCACTGCCCTGTGCGGCTCTGTTTGTGTGTTTGATTGTGGGAAAATTTCTCGACTGTCCGTGAGAGTCCCCCGCTCTCTGGACTGGCTTTTCCCTTGAGGTCCTCCAGGCTTGTAGAGGCTGAGCCCCACCACTGCTCTGGGGTCCTCCTCCTCCCAGCAACCCCTAGTGGTAACAGTGGTAGTAGAATGCCTCTCTTCAGCCTTTTGAGAACCAAACCACTTGTCTATGCTGTTTGTATGACCCCTTCTCTTATAGACAGCCTGGACAACAGTTTATCTTTTCGGAAGGGAGAGATACTTCAGACTTTTCAGCACAGCGATAAAGAAGCCTGGAAAAAAGCACTCCCCACCAATTAATCACTTCAGACATGGAGCTGAGATCGGGACATGGATCTTGATGTGACACAGAGTTTTGAGAATGGGCCAGGCTGTGGTGGGTTTACTTTGGCTACCATCGCAGCATAAGTCCTGGCTCCAAAGTTGCATTTTGAGATAGGTAAAGTTTATAGCGTTGAGTTTGCAGTTTTGTTAATGAGACTTGCTCTGGTTCATGTACAGTATATGCCATTTGGCTGAGGGAATTACCTCATTAAATGAAGTTAGTGGCTTTGTATATTTATATTGTGAATTCTAGTTTTCCTTTTAATGCATTCTGCTCTGGAGCCTTTTGCACTGATTTGGTTCCATTTTCACATTTGTACATGGGCACAGTTTCATTTTCACATCTGTTTCATGGGAATTCCCTGAAATACAGGTTTGGAGTCACTCTCACATGATACAGTAGTGTCACTTTAATTTTCACATTGGCCCTTTCCACAGTGAACAGTGACTGACAAATAGTCTGGAATTCGTTACTTAAGATAAGACTGTGAGACCCTCAACTCAATTTAAACAGCTGTAATTCACTTTACTGGTGTGGCAAATGTGTTTTATCAAAGTGATCTAAGGATGGAACATCTTAACAAGATTTAAGATGTAGATACATCCCGTTCACCCGTATTGTTTTCCCCTCTAATCCATCATATTATTCTTATCCAGTGTTTCCCCTGCCATTGCCTTGGAGGGTGGTCTGAAGAAACTAAATATATTGATGTTATTTACCTAATTTATGTGCGCACGTCACTGCAAGTGCAATAAAAGCTTTGTGAGTAAAAAAGCCAACAAGAGTCATTTATTAATGTAATCCGTGGAAAAGATGGACAAGTAGACAACCCCAAACCTCTTAAATTCAGCCCAAAATAGTGAGAATTAGTCTTCCATTAGGGCAGAAAGTAGTGTGTGTGTGGTCGACAGAGAGAGAGAGAGAGACAGAGAGAGAATGTGTGTGACAGTGAGGCTGGCAGTGAGGTTAGCAGTATAGCTGTGAATGTAGCAGTGCAGTGTGTGTACAGTTTAGGGCTATTTATCCGTGAATAAATGCTACAACTCCTTGAGACCCAAGCCAAGTTCATGTGTCCTGCTTGCCCTGACTAAAGTGAAGGGGTTAGCACACCAACTGCGGCTAAGCCTAACGTGACTGGGCTCACTTAAGGTGGATTGACCTTTAAGGTAGACTTGCTATTCCCATTTTAGTCACAATCTCAGCCACTCCTAGTGGAGAAATGTCTGGCTGCTGAGTCTCTCTTGAGTTTTGCTCACACTCCCCCTCCCCAACTCCTGCTCCCACTGTCGCCACCTCCCCAAAGCAGTCCACCTTGAGTAAACTCACCTGTTTTCACCAGGGGTTTGAAAGCCATACGGTCATAAATTGCAATGAACAGAGTGTCAGACAAAAGCTCCCCAGTGATCTCACTTTGTTTAAAACCCAGAAATCCAGTTTAAAAACTAAACAGTAAAACATTTTATAAGCTCAACACCAGTCATAATTCTTGCTAAGACTTAAGGATTACGAAATTTGGCATCTGTATTTTCTCATGCATTTCTTCACAATCATGTAATGACGTTGCAATGCAGTTCAAAGCTTTTTCAGTAGAATTGAAAGCCACGGCAGGCACTTTTACTGTGTTCTAAAGGCTCTGTCCCAGGCCCTAATGCATCATCTGAGCTAACTGCCATCTTATTGTGATTGAGCTATGAGATGGATGAGCGAGCGCGGTTAAGGATCCAACAACGATGACACACGGTTCTGTCTTTTTTGTTTTTTGCTATCGAGTAGCCAAACAGACGAACGCCATCCGAACAGTGGATCCGAGCCACCGATCCTTCAACCGCGGCGAGTTCTTTTCAGAAACTCCTTTTCGCCAAGTGACAAACCGCGTGGTTGGCAACAACTAAAGCATTCAGAGGCAGTATGAATAGGGGTCTGTCTCTGGAGAGGCTTGTTGAAATGGGGTCTTTTTTGCTTTTATCCCTTCTGATGAGGCAGATTGATCTTGCGCAGGTTCACGCTGGCAGTACACTTCAAATGGACTGTTGAAAGGCGAGGCGTTTATTTGTGCTGTGTTATAAACTGTGTCTTCTTCCCCAGATTTAGCATCAGTTGGTGTTTTTTTCCATCATCTGTGAGCACAACCAGACTGTGCCTCCCTCCTACCCCTTTATTTTCACATTCATACAATCACCTGAAACACTACCATTTACTCCCCTCTTTATCCTGCCTGTTGCTGTTTTGCGTCAAAAAGATAATCTCATCCCATCTCCTTGATCGATATCGATGTTAAAAAAGGTCTTCATGTAGATTCCAACTTCTATTTCCACCCATAAAGTTTCTGCAGATGGATAGGAGATGAGGAGTAAGGGGAGGAAGGAAGCCTGTTAAAACAGTTGTCATCCTCCACTGATGTGCACTCCATCACTCCCTCATGGTAAATATCACATGTCGACATCAGGTGACCCCCTTGGTATTGTCTCCTTGGTTACTGATGTATTGAACCCCCCCCCCTTTCCTTGCTCACACATCCTCCTCTTTTGTATCACGCAGCAGCTTCTTGGGGCTGCTTTTCTTCTCCCTACGCTTGTATAAACCAGGAGACTATCTGCCATCAGCATTCAGGAAGTATGGGGGTAAACAAACACCAGCAGCCAGCACGAGAAACTCGAATGACCCAACCACGTCCTAGCAACCGCAGAGAGCGGGTTATTTTTGGTTACTTTCTGTATGTATCTGCATTGTGTTTATAGGACCTTGTTTATATTTGTTTATGAATCAAGGACAAACCCGTTCGTGCGTTGGCGAGATTACACGTGTTGGAAAAATGAAGCGAGGTTCAGCTTCCCTTCATTTTAAGCATCATCACTGATTGTGCCAGATGGCGTGTGATGCAACTTCTTTCCAGCCCTGCCAATGACTAATTACTCATTAGACTATATTTTGCTCCTGTGCATGACGTTTGTCGAAGCTTGTGCACTTTAACGCAGCTCTCTTCTAACTCCTCTCTGCTAATGTGGCGTTGGCAGAGGTCGCTGTGACCAGTTTGGCCATTACTGGTGTGCATTTAAGGGATAAGGCTGGTATTTTTCTATAATTTTATTACTGTTAAAGTTTGCCTTTCGGGGGAAATTTTCAAACAGAGGTGTGTGTGTGTGTGTGTGTGTGTGTGTGTGTGTTTGAGAGAGATAGAGAGAGAGAAATGCAGCTTTATAAAGCTAAAAGCTCTGCAAAATATGTGCCTGTGTGTGCTCATGTGTGTTGAAAGGTCCATCCTGTCAGCAGCGGAGTGATGGAGAGATAACCCTTAAGCCACCTCTCCGTGTGCCAAACCATCTGACTTGTTCAGCCACACACTGAATGCAGGAGTTGGCTTGTATTAAAGCTACTGGAGGCTGATTTTTTTTCTGTCTTAACAGCTTGGCCTGGACTGCCCATTTTCATGCAGTATCAGAGAGCCTGCAATATTTCTTCAGGCAGCAATCCATCTAGAAAATAGCTTCTTTAAAAAAAAAAAAAAAAAAAAAAAAAATCCAGTCTTACCCCATCATCACAATTCAACCCACCCCCACCCTATACCCCTCCGGTCCTCCTCCTTTACCCCCTACCTTCTCATTGTCCGGCAGACGCAGGGATTAGCTGTGCCATGTAGCGTGAGGAGACCTGAAAGATATTATGATTGTCGAAGGAGGTGAAATAGAGGTAGGGGGGTGGAGAGGGTGGTGGTGGTGGGGGAGGTTAGCACAGTGACAGTGGCAGTGATGCTACCGGACTGTTAACATACCCTTGACCACATCAGTGGGGAGTGGATTAGAGGTATTAGGCAGGACAGGCTGGACCCCTTGGTGCAGACATTAATGCTGCCATATAAACCAGTATACACCCCCACCCACCCCTCCACCCTTCTGCGCTGACAAACAAAATCCCTTAAATGCACAATTAACTGCAATGACACAGAGATCAGCTTAAATATGGACAGGGATATGGTTGTGATTTTCTTTTCTTTTTTACTGCTGAAAGTTAAGTGCTTGCGGGAAACCCAAGAGCCAGAGGGGAATGACATTTTGGACAGAAGTTGAGCTGTGTATATCAATTTAAAAGGTCTACGATGAAATATTGCTGGAATAATGACTCCAATCCAATTAGTCAATGAGAATTAAATGAGATTTTCCAGCAGGCTTGAGGGAGGTGGGTTTTTAGACCTCCTGTTAAGTCAATTAAAAGGCAAAGCAGTGGCCTAACCACCAACGAGCTGCTTCCGCAATTGTGAGTGAGTGCAGTGAAAACGTGCTATATATTAGTATATCTCCAAGCTTTAAAGATGAAAGCATGAGGATTTTTTAACTCTGTGTATCTCATGTGGTTCATCTCGCTTTAGAAAACACATTTTCCAGAATAGCTTCAAGCCCGTTCCTAACACTACCTCTCCTCTCGCTCCCTCACTCTTTCCCTTCCTTGGATTACAACCACGCTTGTGCTAGGCCCCGGATTTGTTGCCAGGTTGCCTTAGCGACGGGTCGCAGTACATAAACCGGTTGATGTTTGGGGAACGCTGCGCTGCGAGGCAGGAAATCTTGCGCATTCTTTATCTCTCACCCCTTGGATGGTGCTCCTGCAGACCTCAGTAGGGAGCAGGAGCCACATGAGCAAATGGAAGCCTTATTTTTCTATCCGGTTCCTTTTTTTCCACCTTTTTTTCAGCCAGAGATAAACAAAATCTTTGAATTTCCGGACAACCCACGCTCCCCTTTTTTTGTAAGTTATGGGAAGAAAATGAAAGGAAGCGAAAAATAAAGAGAGAGAAATGGTTTGTGGAAAGAAGGAATAAAAGGGTCATGATGCAGAAACTGAATGTAATTCTCAGTGCATTACTAGCAGTGACACACACACACACACACACACACCTTCCACCTCTACTGTATATATGTATACACACCCTACCCGTTATTACCTTGCCTTCCTGACATTCCATCCAAGTTCTGGAGGAAGAGGAAAGGGAGCTGCTGATCGGACGCCCACGAAACAGAATGGAGGGAAGAAGCCCTGCTGTGATCCATTTGTGTGTCGCATACATTCGAACACACACACACACACACACAAGCTGACATCGAGAACCGTTGACAAAGTATTAAAGCAGACATCGATCATAAATCTGTCTCACGCTTTTGGCTACTGGTCAGCGGTTTGCAGTACATTTCCCAGACTTATCTTCTCTTCCTTTTTTTTTTTTTGTTCAGTCGAATCCACTTCTACTTAAAACCTTCAAAATGTAACGGCATATCAATTGTCAGTACCTTTTCTTTTTTTTTTTACTGTAGTGTATTTTTAGTTGTGGTATTCCACTTTGGATGAACAGATGCAGACACCTCTCCAACTTGGCTTGATTTCCTTGTTCCACCATTGTCTCCAGTGAAAGTACAACACTGAGGCCAAAGCTGAGTAAGCCATTTTTTCGCCTCCCTTGAGGAACAGCGCCGCTCAAATCGAGGGGGCTGTTGACACTGAAGAGGATGAAGTTGCTGTCCGGTCCTTTTTCCTGTTCTCTCATTGATTTGCTCTTTTTCTCTTCTTTCATCCAAACCTTAAGAATCAATACTCATGATTATGCAGATGTTTGAGCTTGCATGTTTGTTTGTTTTTAAATAAAGATGTGAAGTCATGAAGCGAGGTCACTGAGTTTGACTTCATATCACGCCCTGCATCTGAGAGGGCAGGCGCGTTAACGGTCGACGTGCACCACATTGACCGTTGTGGTCATAATCATGCCAGTTCTCACTACAGTCCCACTGTCTCAGGAGGAAAAAAAAAAGGCAGACTCATTGTTCTATGAAGGAAACTAAGATGCAGGGAGAGGAAAAGCTGAGGGGGAAAAAAATGCTGACCCACATTTTTGTTGCAGCATGCAATGGGACAACAATCCGAGGCTCAACCTGACCATTTAACTTAAATAACATGTAATCGGAACAATGTGTGTTGATTGTATGCAGCCAAAGCAGATGTGATTAACCCAGATTTGTTCTACGGAGGTCAAGGTTCTTTTTTTCTTTTTCTTTTTTTTTGTTCAGAGCAGGTTTTCATCCTGTGGAGACCAGCGAATGGGACAACAGCTCATTGTATGACACTTTTTTTCTCTCTTCACTTATAACCTGTACTCACATTTCTGCAAAGCTATGCATTTCTAAAGCATGGGGAAACATCTGCACTGCATTTAAATACAAGCAGTATGTAGTGAGTAAATGATGCCTATAGTGTTGGCTGCGACTACACATAGGTTGGATGCTACACATGAATGCAGCTAGAATGTCCCAGAGGAACCACTAATCATTGAGCTCAGTAGAGGTCATGCTATACCATGTACTCCACACTGTCAACCTGTTTAACTGTGTGTAAGTGTGAATGTGTGCTTGTGTTACAGTTGTGAGAGCCAGGCTGTATACTACATATATCATCTTTGACATTGATATGACCAACGGTTGCCTAGCTACACATCCAGCAGGTTCAACACCACATTAGCATTTGTCTTTGTTGTGTTTCTGGCCACCTGGTGAATCCAATATTCACAGTCTTTTAGTTCTGTTTTTAGTGTCCACGTCCACAGTGTCTGTCCACCTCTTTAAGGGTTGCTGGTTGAATCCCCTCGACTAGCAGGATGAATCTGGGTGGAAAAAGTGAAGAAGCAGCACTTTCTTCTCCAACATGACCAACACTGAGGGGTCCTTGAGCAAGACCCTTAACCGCACCTGCTCCAGTGGAGCTGCTCAGTGGTGGCAGACCAGACTGTGGTTGTACTGGACAGCTTCCAGGTGTGAATATGTGGAACTGTGTCAATATTATCAGGGCATTCTTGGAAAAGAGTGAATTTCCCCTGAATAAATAATATTAATATAGCTTATCTGCTCCGATTTGTTCATAAGCTAGTTACTAACGTTCTCTGTCTACCATTTGGCGGTGGGCAGTTAGCATTCAGCTTTTTGATGAAAACAGCGGCATGCTGCAATCAAACACAAAAGTGATGAGAGCTGTGAGAGTGAACCAAAACAGCGAACGGACAGACACTTTAAAGCTCCGTAGAGCTGAGGGGGAACGACAGATTCAGGTTATAACTTTCTTTGGCGAACCCTTTCACATACAAATAGTCATGTGATCCTTTTGTTAATATTAAAATATGAAATAAAGCATCTTTAAGGCTAGGGCAATGCTTAAAACAAATTCACATGATGTGCTTTAAAGTGGAGGGAAAAGGCTGCCTTCACAGAAAGGGGCAAGATGTAATAATTGTTCATTCACTGTGCTGCACCTGGTTGTACATAGAAAAAAGATGGAAGAAGTTGTTGAAAGAATGGTGGAAAAATGAGGGGTTTGAGACAGACGATTAAATTCTGATTACTTCCTCACCTCCACACAGCGAACGTAGTTAATGGAAAGTCTTCATCAGTGAAATAGTACAAACCTGTGTAGGTGTTTGTCAAAGCAGTGTGGTCAGATTCCAGCTTATTAATACTTTGGCTGTCTCATAAAGCCTGCATTCTTATGAGGAGAGAGTCTTGTTTGTTGACTTGGTGTCGCAATCCATGGGTGTGTGTGTATGTGTGTGCGCGTGTGTGTACAGTTATAGCAGCCGAAAATGAACAAGCGTGCACGACCGGCTTGTCGGTTTGTGTGTGTGTGTGTGTGTGTGTGTGTGTCATTGAAGAAGCCAGATGGATTTCAGGGGCGCGTGGTGCTAGGAGTGCTCCCGCCGCTCCAGGAGCCTGCCCCTGGGCTCAGCTGGTTTTAATCAACACCATCATTTACCCCTCGGCGCACAATGGGCCCCCTCAGCAAGACTCCCCTCCACCTCTGCCTCTGCTCCCCCCCCCCCCCCCAGCACCCCTCCATAGCATAGTGCTGCGATATGTATTTACATTGTCTCTCTTGCACACACACACACTAGAGAGTAAATAAATATGTGCGTTCCCATCCGCATTTGCGCCCAGCACAAGAATTCTGTAAATCCGCTATATTCACACAGTTTACACAGTTAAGTAGCATAGCACAGTAGCAGATGCATCCTGCTTGTGTAATGTGACGTAAATGGGAAAGAATGGAGGGACAAATTAAGATTGGGCTCTTATCGATTAAGTTTGGGTGTAATCTCTACTCACATGGTTTGTGTACATGATAGCTTCCTGCAGACAGGGCTGAGTGTTGCATATCAGCTAAAGCAGTAGGGTAGTCTTGACCCAGCCCTAAAACTATGCAACTCTCAAGGACCTTTTGTCACATTATGTTCCTCTCAACCACTGAAGGAACACGTCGATCCGATGGTCAGCAGCGTGATCCATGTGACCGTTCACTGTGAAGTCAACTGCAGTGTATCTTTTAAGGAGACTCGTCTCAGCTGGGGAACAGGATGAGGCAGAGGTCCCCTTATGTTTTGGGGGCATAGTAAATCAGTGTAATAAAATGTCTGACCCTTCCCAGCATATAAGAGGCAGCTGGATAGACAAACTCACTGTGTGGTTGGATGGAACACGAGGCACGTGTGCTTGAGTGATGCTGATGGGTCAAAGGTTGACTGTTATTTGGCTTTGCGGGTTTTCTAAACAGATTTGTTGGATAGTTGTTGGTGAAATCCTTTAAATGTTCTGCATTTTTGAGGGGATGTTGCATTTTGCATGTGCTCTCATTCCTGAAGATCCACAGATGCTACAGGCTGTGTGTTTTGTACTAATTGTGGTTTCGATCATACATTTGCTGGTTTTTCCCCCCTTTGCTGTTTGAAATGGTACTTGATTCTTTCAACATTAAGGCATGATAACTCTGGCTTTGTGTTGGAATGAACAGCATCTCAGAACAGACTGTTCTGACCTACTGTAGAGATAAACAGGAAGTGTTTGTTATTATTTTGTCATCTCTAGAATGAAACAGCGCAACATCTTTCTAAGCATTACATCTACCAAGAATGAGGACGGTTGAAAAATGGCAGTTTGGCATGTATTTTCAGCAGCATCACACAGAGTAAACTGTGGGTTGAGCTGGGTTGGTTGAACCTATTATGGTCAAGCCAGACCAAAGGGTTAGAGAAGAAAATTGGTGGGCTATTTTTAGACACTCCACTTCCTCTGGTTTGTGATAAAATCTTTTGAGAGACGATGGAATAGTTATTTTGTCATGGTGGCTTCAAAGGTTGGGTCAGTCATTGCTTTAACTGTCACATCATTATGCAAATGCATAATTACAACAGTATTTTATTCACGTTCTGACATTCTTGAACATAGTCTATCATTAGCCAATTAACATTTGGAGCATGTGCATTTTGTTTGTTTGAAGTTCTAGCCTGCAGGTTTCTGTAGCAACTAATACGCCCTATTAACTTGCACCATCAGTCTATGGTAATGTGACCTTGGCTGTTCAGACAGCACCGTCTGTGTCCAGTGGTGCCACAGGGTTCAAAGAGTTCCCCACCAGTAACAAGAGGTCAAGGATCAAGAAAAAGGTCGAAAGGCCATGGGCGCAGACACACACCTGTTCACAGGGGGCCTCCCTCAGTAGGACAGATGACTCCCAGATGTTTTTATGGAGATAATGTGACAGCCATGGCCATGTGTGAGGGGTGTGTGGTGCTTCCATAGCATGAGAGTACCCCCTGCAATTGCACTGTTTAGAATTGGACTAAACTTTTCAATCACACTTTCCAGACATGCTCCACCATACATGGACACGTGCAATGCTGTAGAGGGATGTAAAAGCCTTGATTTACATTGTTTTGAATGGATCTTAAGAAGGGACATTTTTACACCTGGAAAGGCTCAGATAGAGGACTTAGTCTGGGGTTCAGTTTGTGGTCACCAAAGAAGGAACTCATTCTGAAAAGTCTCCCCTGAAATGGTCGGTTTTCTTTTGAATGGTGGGATAAGAAATGGTAATAAATTGTAATTTCTGCCATACAGCTGTAGTTGCACTCTGGAGAGAATTTCCCATGTTGCCAATATA
This sequence comes from Scomber japonicus, assembly GCF_027409825.1. NCBI lineage: Eukaryota > Metazoa > Chordata > Actinopteri > Scombriformes > Scombridae > Scomber > Scomber japonicus. The sequence goes on along the minus strand of NC_070593.1, from coordinate 25,252,283 downwards.
ATAGCAACTGGAATATATAAACCTTGCTTTTGAATGGAAGCGTTTGGGGAAAAAAAAAAGACATTTTCCTTTCAGTTTTCAGTCTTTTTTTCCATTAGGATTCTGTTAGTCTCTATTTTCCTTTTTACAGTTTACACACCTGGATTCATTGTGGTGAAAAAAGGAGAACAGATGTATCATAGCGAACATTCAGTTCAGCTACGCACTGTGAGATGAAACTATTCCAACTTATTATTCAAAACATTAGATTGATGGCCTTCATGCCCAAAGATCAAGGCATTACATCATTGGTTAACATGATGAAGCTGTCATGAGTCAGTCAGCGGAAAGCTCGACCATTGTCCAAACATGACAGCATTTAGCTGGCACATATCCAGGCAGACAGCAGAGGTACTGTGGGAGCAGGCAGTTGGGTGACCTCTGACCCTGCCCAGTCTGCCTTCAGGACAAAAGAGCCATTCAGATGCCCAGTACTTTTGCAAAACACCAAAAAAAGCTCTCAGCCAGCGTAAATGACTGGTAATCGTGTTGAAATGCTTGTTTACTCTGTTATTGTTGGGAAAAGCATGTATTTGTGATGGATGTAGAAAGAGGTGGAAGGAGGTAGGAGGGCAACCCAACAGTACAAAGTATGAGGGGGGAGTACAAGGAGGGAGTAAATAATAAAGACAGGAAAGAATGTCATCATAAGAACACAGTGACTACAATTAGATTTATGGTTTATGGTTTTACTGTCATTAGACTACTTTTCTGTGGAGGCTTTTGAAAGATGGATAGTACAGTCTTCCCCACTATCAAGATTTATAGCTAACATACAATTAGACCATGTATAAAAATGTGCCCTCATGTTTATGCTGTCAAGAGTTCAGGCTTTGTGCAGTGGCGGTATTTTTCTCACTGGCAATTTATCTCTGTGCGGGCGTGAAAGAAATGGTTGTGTGCAAAGTGCTGTCACAAGGAATTCCTGGCTTAAACAAAACAAACTTAAATGAGAACTGCCTGGTCAAAAGAAACCTTAAATAATAGATTAAGGAACAACATGTCGTAAAACATGACTGTTTACCATGTTAGCTGTGGCTGCTGACGGCTCAGAGGGAGTACCCTTGCCACTTCTATTCAGTGACAACCCTGAAAACATTGTTTCAGATGCCAGTGTGTGCAATTTTAAAGGGCCAGTGTGAAGTATTTAGTGGCATCTAGTGGTGAGGTTACAGATTGCAATCAAATGAATACCCCTCCTCCGCCAAGTGAGTAAGAAAACCTACAGTGGCCCTGAAACTCTCTAGAGCCAATGTTTGGATTGTCCATTCTGGGCTACTGTAGAACCATCCATGGAAGAGGACCTGATCCCTATGTAGATATAAAGAGCTCATTCTAAGGTAACGAAAAAACAATTATTCTTATTTTCAGGTGAATATACACCAATTAAAACACACTTATGACTATTATATTCCATTTCTACCAAGTCCGTTCCACTCGATGCCACTAAATTCCACACACTGCACCTTTGAACACTTTACAGCCTCTTCTACAGCTGTTTCTTCGCCCGTTATCAAGTTTGACTGCTTCTGCGTGTGAAAGGTCAGAAGGAGTACGTGTGGTTTTATGAGCCTGGAGGAGACCACCTTGGGTGACCCACTTCTTGTCCAATATTCCATCCACCTTTTGTCCAACTCAACACAATTCTGCTGCTCCTAAATTTAGCACTTGCCAGCCTTAGTCACGCTGCGATTGTTTCTGCATTGTGGTGGCCCATTTTTGTTTGCCAAAGATTGCTGCGTGGAATGCTCAATGGAGCCTTTCATCCACCTCCTCAGTTTAGACAGCAGCCCAGCAAGCTTCACCAAGCTGACTGACAAGTGACTGGCAGGTTGTCTGGAGCTACGTGTCATTTCACTGCGCACAGATCTGCTGAAAAGAAAGCGCCCTACCTGAAGTGTCGGGCTTGCTCAACGTACTATGCAGCTGGATTATCAGTCATGACATTTGCCATCCAGTGTGATTTATTCTGGGCAAACACTAGCCTCACTCACGTTTTAAAGGAATTACCCAGGGGGCAGTGCAAGTTCACCAAAGCCAAGTCTGTAGAGGCCCACAATCTGCGGTCCTCTTCCTGGCACACAGAGTGACAATGTGGAGTTGCAGATCAGTGTGTAACCTCTTATTTTCTGTCTTACTGCATGCTGTCCAAAACAAGTGAAAACAAACATACCCTCAAAAAAGGAGAACAGAGAGACCTTTGGGTTTGCTGGAATCCTTTTTTACCCCTTTTTTAATGGCTGTGATGTTTATCGCACACGTGTAGCCCACTCCATTTACGTCAATTAGCCAAAGCAATTTGCCAGGCAGTGATGGATGATACAGGGGTAGCTGAGGTGCACTTAGCTAGACTGGAGTAAGCTTGCCCTATTCCAAAGGGTCTTTCTCAGGGTTTCTTCCCTTGTTTTGAGGATAGAGGTAATACCCTTGAGAGAGAGTACAAATTATGCAAATGTCACAGTGATGCTGCACAGAAAGTGAGTGAAAGAGGCGATAGAGGAAGTGGTCATCATGGAGATAAGCTGGGTCTGTCTAAGAGCTGGGCCAATGGATGCGTCCCCTGGGTTTTCACAGGAATGCAGCCAGGCATTACCGCCAGCAACTTGGTGTCATCTGTCTTCTGTCCCCAGAGAAAGATGACAAATGGTATTATAACTCCCCCTTCATCCAGTCTTCGACATATCAATGGCTCCAGTTTGTGTGCATGAGAGTGGAAGCATCATACTTTCATTAAGAATGGATGGTGGTTATTGTATTCATTTGGGTCTTCCTTTATAGGCTATGTGATTTTTTTCTTTTTATTGATGCGCACTAATATTCTTACAGAGCCGATGTGTAGTTAATACCAACTATAAAATACAAGTACTTTTTGCATGTATTTATTGCCCAAAGCAAAGCATTGCCATAAGAGCTACAGTATATTTACACAACTTGCCCTGTGTCAACGAGTCAAACAAAAGGAACAGAAATCTCAGTGTTCTGATTATTCTTATTATGTTGTTGTAATATTGCCCTCAATTTTACATTGTATAAACAAGGCTAGAATCAATAGTCTACTATTGATCAGAAATCAGCACAAGACAAGCCGCGACCTCGACTGACCTTTTGTAGCAGACAAGCAGTCTAGCGGCAGATCACAAATATGAAATGAAGTCACATTTCATCCTTGTCTTCAAAGCAATTGGCAATAAAGTTAAAAATGTGTGGCATCCTGAAACGTTAGAGGGTTTGTATTGAATGGTTCAAGGTTATGAAAGATGTTTAGGGTCTTGCTGAATCACATGGAGATGTTCCTATAGTCACATTGACTGAGAATAGTGTTTGGATGCATGATGAGTTCTTCTGCTCCTTAACTGTGGTAACCCGATGCTTGAAAATGTTTCGCTTATTACTTTAAGAGTTTTTCACTGTGCTGATTTAGAGCTGTTTGGAAAGGGAGGTGGTGCCTGTGTCCTGGCCAGTGAAGTGGGATTTTTAGGGAGTCTTGAGTTTTTGACACTAATGTTTGCACTTGATGACCCCTCGTATTATCACAGTAAGATACTTGAACTCCACTTCACAATACCCTCTGTGGAGTGCCCCTAACCCCCCACCTCCATGCATTACATGTGGCTGAGATAATGGTTTGAACTTGACAAGGCCAACAGGGCTTTGTATAATCAAGCATCCCTGAGTCTCACCATTTTCTCAATGAACACTGATTGAACCTCAGGGAAATCCTTTTCCTGTGTGTGTCATAGGGGTAATTCCTAATGGAGAATCCCATATTTGGCATGCATGTGTGCGCTCATGTTGGTGTGTGTGCTTTTTTTTGCGTGTGTTGGCAATGAGACGACGCGACAGGAAAAGGGGTTTCCTTTTGGGCTTTGTATGTGATATCCCCCCCGCCCCCACCCACCCCACTGCCCCAACAACCTTTTTTTTGTCGGCTCAGTGAGGGAATGCATTGGGTGGAGCTGTGATTGTGGGCATGGGTGTTGGTGGGAAGCACAAGCCGTCAGGGGTCATTTCCTTTCATCTTGCCCTCTTTCTTGGCCTCACATAGCAGACATACACACATACACACACGCATACTGTACAAATATACATATATACTCACAGAAAGTCCATCACCTTCTTGCTGACATCTACATGGATGTCATATGCTGAAGCTGGAATCCAGAAGGGGGGCGGGCAAGTGATCTAAAGACGGAGAGTGAGAGAGAGAGAGAGAGAGGGCGAGAGAGAGAGAGCAAGAGAGGGAGGGGGAGAGGGAGTGGGGACAATGTCAATAGCTCAGCTCTCAGCACAGTCAGCTGAAACCCGGAGCTCAGCTCAGAAGCCCAGAGAGGGGAAGCAGACACAACGCAGCAGCTTTGGTCAGGAAACATCGTCAGACTCAGAAATGCCGTGGAATTCTTCCACAAAACACACCCCAAATGACGAGAAGAGAGAAATAACACCAGGGGACACGGGAATGCTTTAAAATCTTCTTCAAACTTTGCTCTGTTGAGGAGCTTTTCTCTTCCTTTCCAAGTGACGCGTCACAGGGGCAATCCATCTCTCAGGGCAGCCTGTCTGAAGTGGGTAAGTAGGAGATACTTGATCTTGATACTGATACTCGTAACCCTCGTCGGTCATTGTGAGTAAAAGCTACACCGTAGTGCTGTTCACCCAGTAGGAGATTGCATACACGACGGGCTACAGATGTTTGAGTGTAAACCCAGTTTGTCCATGCACTGCATCCCGCTGCTCAATTCAGCCAGGAAAACATAGACTGCTGCAGCCAATAAAATAAACATTAGTCAGTAGCCTCAGTTGAAAGCTGAGCAAAGAAGGATCTGGTGGGCAACAAGGGCTACTAATCCCACTAAGAATATAAAGTTTCCACATTTTTGTCTTGATGTGATTGGAGGGAAGGGTAGTGTTTTACAGTGCTTCATTTTTTCATAAACAGCAGCAAAAGCAAGGTTGTGAAATGTGCATGGTCTTGATGGTGTTGACAGCGTGCCTCCCCTTGCCCCCTTTGTGCGGTAGAGCATTATATTATAAGATTGTGGCATCTTGGTGGTAGTCTTGCTGAAATCATTTGGAGTTTCACTTGCTTTGGAAAACGTTACATGAAAATTGTTGCATTTCAAGGATGGATGGGGTTCAGCATTACAAGTAGAAGTGATTTAAAAGAGATTGTTATCCTTGTTTGGTTTAAACCCAAAAGGTTCTAAGTGCATTTGCAAACCTGCATTGATTACTCCAATTGAATCAGACTCTGATTCCTTTCCCCCCTTGGTATGAGCAGTTTGGGCAGATCTAAACAAAACAATCGTACTTGGGAAGGGACCAAAATAATTGAACCAAAACCCTTTAGAGGAAGTGGTCCTGGTCCAAACAAATTTTGGAGTGTTTCATTTGAGTCCAAGTTTGACCTTGACTAGCAACAAGTACATTGGCTTCTTGATATTTTGGGAGATAGGACCTGCTTCAGGACATTCCTCCTTTATTTACTTTTCGGCTCCAGCTCCAAACACATCTAACCAATGAGTGGAATGAATGTGATCACGTGGCTTTTAGTGATGCATTTTGGTTTGCTCAAATTTTTTTGTGGATGGGGAGAAACCAAGGGGAAATCACAAGTCTTCCACTGATTTGGGCAAACAAACTTTTGGTTTGAAAATGCCATAAGACTCACATGAAGTTCAGGAAATATTTGGGATTTCAGGACTTGTGGGAGGATTGGACAGTGTCACATGTAATGGGCACGGGCCTATTTCGGGTCCTAGACATGGGCTGATCACACATGTTCATCAATCACACAGTCAGCCCTTTGGTGTAAGTAATGGCCTCGCAGTTAGACATTCCATATATGCTGCACATCTCCTCCCAGCAACTCAACTACTCAACCCAATTTGGAACTCGCAGAATAGACTTCCACTAACTTCTAACTCCAGCCTGCTTGGGATGCTGGTATCATTTTTTTGGGACCACACTTCTACCCTTCCCTCATGGGAAGCCAATACTCCATGGCAGCTCAGACCAACATAAACACCCTGTCCTAATCTCCTAGGGTTCCTCATTTTAAGAAATCTTGAAGCCTCCTTTCCCATGTGGAAGCATTGCCTATCCCAGTTGAGAGGCTGTCATCTTAGCTGTAAATCCTTCTAGTGTGTCGAAAGCACAGTGATGAAAGTTCATGCACCAGCCCTACAAATTTCCACCTGTGAAATCGGTTAGGGATGCCTACTTAGAGTTTGCTTAAGTCCAATGGTTTATGGATAGAAAACATTCCAAACAGATACCTCAGCGTTTCAGAACATTTGACTAGAAGTTGGGCTTTTAAAACTCTAATGTAGGAGATAATATCATGAAAAGGCATAAAACAAACATTATCACTTCAATATTCAGAGTAATTCATTCTGTTTAATGGCTTGCATTTGATGGTTGATGAACAGAGGCAAAACTAAGTTATACAGTCATAGGGCCATGCAAGTTTTCTTTGATGTTTGTTTGCATTGTGAACAAGATAGTATCAATTTCCACTACATTAAAGGCTTACTCTCCAGTCTTCTGGAAATCCTCATACACTCACGTGCACCGGGGGGCAAGCACAGTGACATCGCTAAAAGATTCAGTATGTTGGGAGGGCATTAACGAAAGTTGAGGACTCACACGTTGCATGCTTACACACCCTCTGCTGCCGTCAGCGCTCTCAGGGCTTTTCATATTTTATCGACCATTACGGATGCATGAACTGCTCTCTCAGGATTAGAGGGAACGTGAGGGAGAGTTAGCGAGCGACTGTCGACCCTTTATCGCTTCAGCCCTGCTGCTGACTGGCAGCTCAACGGCCTCCTCATTAGGATAGGGAGAAAAAGAAAAAGAGACTAGGTTTGCAAAGCTGCTTAAATTCAACTATCGGATCTTTTGGCTGGGATAATCATCATCCTGTATTTACAGTAGAGTGGTTACAGTGTCTGCAGGACGAAACTCTAGGAGAAAGGCTGCTGTTCCACTCTCTCGCTTACTGGAAGTCCCCACACTGAGTGTGTGTCAAATGGCACTATTGTATTTGTGCCAGTGACACACTTTCTGGGGCTTATGATGTGTAAGCATATCTCCTCTTTACAGTGCCTCAATTCAGTGCTGTATTACTGCAGGCTATTTAAAAAAATGCTGGTCACTTCAGAGGGCTGTCCCTATGTACGTAGCTATAACTGTCCTAGAAGAGCATTCCAGACATTACCCAGAAGCCCTCTGTCCTCTATGGTGCAGCTGTTGACCTATCACCCAGGCAAGATTAATAGCTTAACAATGCACAATATAGAGTGCCCCAGTCCACTCGCAGACATAGACAGACATATTTAAACCTTGGTGCAGTGGACAAGAGGCCAAACAATGGCAAGCTGCCAAACTCATGTATGCTGTGAACTGCTGAGCTAACCAGTGAGTGGTGTTGTCAGCATAAATGTGATGGAAATTAATTGTTAAATAGCATGTTAATCAGTGTTTTGTGTCACTTGAAAGTTAAAAAGTTGCCCCTTTCATCATCATAAACCGTGGATCTTCTCAAGCATCTGTGTAATTTGGATGAGTGCACTGCATTGATGGAAATGGCTCATTCCCTCAAAAAGATGAGACTCTGGGGTGTTTGAAGAACATGGAATCTCTGGGAAGTCCAGCATCCCTTTCCCTCTTGAGAGTCATGGTAACCAGCGCTGAGGTTGTACTCGTGCCAAAAAAATTTTTCCACCATATAATAACATGTCTTTAGTTAGACCCGGAGCTCGTGACTCTGGCGCGTTCCTCCCATATGAAATAAGAAAACGATTTGACACGGCAGGGTAGTGCTTTGGGGTTCGAGGGAAAGGGATGCCAAGTATTAGATTTCAATCCGAGCCCTGTTAATATGTGGGAATGTGGGGGCCTATGGAATGCAGCGTGGCCAACTTTCTTCTCATTCCCTAACAAGTCCTCTAAATTAAGCGACCAAATATTGTTTGACCTAACATTCCAGAATGACTGGTAGGAGTGTTTTCTAATCAGTCTGTGCTTTCCAAAACTGCTACAAATCAAATCAAAAATGATTATGTTTTATGATGTGACAACAGTGTGGTTAAGGTCCGGTTAGGTTTAGGCACAAAAACCGCTTGTTAAGGGTTAGGGAAAGATCATGGTTTGGGTTAAAATAATGACTTGAAACATGGTGTGGGTCAAAGTTACTACTTCCTTAGAGATAGGCAACCTACAGCCACATAGCAACAGTAAACACCATGAAAATTGTAGTTGTGGTTTTAAAAAAAAAGCCCCAAGACTCTTGACTCGGAGTTGGAAACAGGAAGGGTTAGGGTTAGGGTTCGCAAACAGTGCTCTCCTGCAGCCAAGTCCACTAAGTCCACTTTTTGTTAGGATGTAACCAACCACTCAACCTGCCGCCTCTGTACATGGACATTTGTCACTTTATATAGACATCATGTAAACTGCACCACTTCTCATAATTAGTTCAGCTGCTAGATAGCGTTTGTCTAACAAACATAACTATAGGTTGTTTTTGGCGACTGACATTAGGAACTATTGTGTTGTTTTTCTTGGGAAGTCAGGCCCCATTCCTAGTATTAATAGCGTAGTTATCCCAGTGATCCGGTCTATTTGATGAGCAGAGACTTGCGAAGATATGCCCGTTGGCCAATGGAGAAGTGGGTCAACAGTGGGTCTATGCTTCTGATGTTAGTCCTCCCGCCCCCCTTGATATGACCTCCTTCCTGAGCCAACATTAACATCTGTATTGTTAGAGTCCCACGAAGCAACTGGTGGACTTTCCTTGTGCAACATGTGGATGACCTTCTGAATAGAGTTACTTCTACACATGCTGAAACCTCAAGAGAAACCATGTTAAGTGAGGTGGAATATACAGTCGATGCATGTTTGAATAAAGCATCAGAAAGGTGTCTGAAGAAAAGTGATTTTTATCCTGTCAGGCTTCCAAATGGTTGTCATGATGATCACCGAGTCTTCTGCTTCTGCACAGGTTCTTATTTCAATGTTTGTACTTGCAACTCGTGTCTGTGGTTCGTGGCTTTTATGAAGGGGTTTAACATGTTTATAATAATTTGCTTCAAATGGCAACTGTGCGTGGTTAGGGCCCTAACGCTGACATATGGAGCTACTACATTTGTTTTGATCAAAGCGAAAAAACGCAGTCTAAAAGCACAGTTCTAACAAACCCCCTTTTTATTTCTGCGCCATTGTGAACATTCCTCACATCAGGAAATGACTTCTTTTTTCATGAATCAAACTAAATGAACTAAATGAACTAAAACTAATGCTATTAATGACATCCCTAGAGGATTGGAAACATCTCCAACCCCCCCCCCCCCCTCCTCTTTTTCCAGTGGTTTAGTTTAGGCATTTCCTCTTTATGGGTGAGGTGGGTTACTGTGCCTCATGGCCCTGCAAAAACCAACAGTGCTTATATGTTTGTTTTGAATGAGGCTACAAGCCAATAAGACCTCTGAGAATTCTTGAATGTTGGCTGTGAAAGAGTTGACAGTTTAGGAGTTTATGATGTGATATTGAAAGGCTGCCATTCGTGGAAAGTGGAGATCTGGCTTCTCGCTGTTATTATAAAGAAATTAATGTAATGGATGGATCCATTAGGAGAGACACAATATGCACATCAGGATCAATTGGAGCCGCTTGTCTGGAATGATTTTAAAGCAATGAAGTTCCTGGTGAAGAAGGCATGGATGAAAGTGTTCACCACCCAGACAAGGTACAGTCTGCAATATACAATATAATTAACCACTGTGTAAACCTGTCCATTGGCTGTCTGACAAGAGCTGTTTGTAAACAAAAGAAAATGAAAAATGTCTCTCAGTCCAAACGTGATTGCATTTGCCTCGGAGACAGTCTGGAAATATTTAAGCAACAGTATTAACCATGAGCTATTAAAGTAATTAATAATAATTGTGGTTGTGGTCAACTTAAGTGGAGGTACTTTAACTCATTCATTTTTTCCTTACATTATACACAGTGCTGGCCCTATACTGTATGACAGCCTCATGGAACAGACTCAACCACACCTCCTTAACATTGTACTGTCGCAATTGTTAATACTTGTTATATACAATGCCTAGAAATATGAGGTGCTTTTGAAATTCTACTCGCTTGAAGTCCATTGTTCAAGTTCAGAAGTATCATTTCACTAATACATGTTTCACCTGTGACTCATGACAATTTTGCCCTTGACAATGTCCAGGTGACACTATCTGAAGGCAAGCCCCCCCCCCCCCCCCACCCCCCAGTGCAACAGCTGAATAGATTTTCAGCTCTCTCATCCTCGCGGCTATCCCCTATCTGATTTCAGGGCAGAAAGGAAGCGATTGAAGGAGGCAAAGGAATTAGGGAGGTTGGGAAGAATAGTTGAAAAGAGTGGGGGGGCGAAGGGAAAGGGTGCGTTTCAGATCCTCTGATCCTGAGCTTCTTCCTGGAAGATGCACGTAGGCACAGTAAGAGCACAGACAGCTCTTATCAGCAGCTGCCTCAAACCTCTGGAGAGTGTCTGCAGAGGAAGCCTGTCATAGCTAACTGTATGTTATTTCGACATGGTGCCCATAAACTTGGTAGAAGACACTGTTGACAGTTTGTTGCTGTCAGAAGCGATAATAAAAAGATTCCTAACTTTACTTCTGATATCATTCTCCTCCCTTCTCATTTTATGTGTTTGCTACAGCAATCAAAGAGGCCGAGAATGTTTTGAAGAGAGACCCTGCTGTTATAGCTAAAAATAACAGTCCCATTGAAGATCAGATGCACTTAGACTCAGAAGCTTGGGGAGGAAGTTTAACATTGCACAGGCGGAATGAACTATCCCTGTCTGTTTTTACCGTACCCTGCTAGGCCCCAGCAGAATTGTCCAAACCAAATCCTCTGGCCCATTGTCCAGGTTCACATGAGAAATACACTTGCTGCACAGACTCATGGAAACGCTGGGCCTTCCAACATGAAATCCCGAGCAGAATGTGTGCTTTCAGAACGAGCGCAGGAATGCATCGCATGCAAATGTACCGTGAAATAATGGCAGTACCTCCACTGACAGCTCTGGTCATTTGTCAGTTGAGGCTGTAACTCGCTGCTAACCACGGAGATGTGTACTGGAATAGATGGGTGATGTCACACCTCAGGAATGCGAGTCACTATGTGTGTGGTGCGCTCGGTGCTCTGCATTTCTTATTTTTATCGCAGATGGATCTTGTCTATTTATCATGCCAGTTGCCTCAGATAAATCACACATTGTCATTTCAGTACACAAATCGTGTAAATTGACCACCCATGCTGCTAAACTCAGTGCAATTGAGGAAGTGATGCATGAATAAAGCCACTGCCATTGCTTTGAGACAGCACAGACTTTGTTTGTGTGTGTGTGTGTGTGTGTGTGTGTGTGTGTGTGTATGGAGGGGACACTGTACATGCTGCATTAATGTAACTGATTAACACTACAGTCTGGCCTCTGACCCTAACAGGCCAAGACTGATGTGGCTTCCACAAAGGCCTGAAGCAGTAACTGTGGGTGGGCCATGGGTTCGGTAGAAGTCCATGGGAGAATTAGTTTTCAGTGTCCCAGGTGATTTGGCTTGGAGCCAGTGGCTTTGGAGAGGGAGACCAAAATTGGGGGATAGGTCCATTAGTCATTGGACAGACAGCCAGACAGTAGAAAGGCAGAGTAGGGGTTGTTGGAGAGGGCATGTCTGGGGCACCAACATCCAAAGGGGTGGCATGGCTCCAATGTGTCCAATGGTTGGGTTGAATAGCTACATCATGTCAAATTAATGAGTGTTAGTACTTTGCTTCCATGTCAAAGGACACATGCAATTTTTACACACCAATACACAACCAGGGCTACTCATAAATATGGGGACATGTTGACATCTGCCAACACAACACAATGGAGATCTTCCAGTACATGTTCAACATTAAATCTGCATTGGTGTCCATCCATCCGACTTTTGTCAAAAACCTGATCTTTAGTGCTCAGAAATCCCATGTGACAATAAATGCACACAGCATGCTCATATACCACCAGTGTAGTGGCTTTGTGGTTCAAAAGACAAGTCAGGATTTTACTCTTGTGTCGTGATTTGTTATCTTCTGTGGGTGGCTGTATCAATTTAAGGGAAAGGTGAATTTACAAAAACTAAATTGGAAATGATGGGTTGTTTCAGTTATAATCCTTCAAGAAGCTTCCCCCGCACCCACTCCTACTCCCTCCAGTAATTGATACATTTGTCATTTTGAATGCAACTCCTGGAACTATATAATTAAAATGCACTTGCTATTCCACAATAATCATAGGTGTCTCCAAATCAACCAGGACTGAAATCTCTTGTCTGGTGCAATTTCGTCATGCAACACTGGTGTGTGTGCCTTAGTCAGTTGTGTATGTGCATGTGTGTGTCTCGTCAGGTGTATGCCAATATTTTGCCAAAACAATGCCAATCCCTTAATCCCCACTGCATTTGGCATCTTGTTCCTGCTTGTGCCAACGTGGCATTGCTCCCCTATCGTCCCCTTACGTAAGCCTGTCTGTACCCTCCTCCACGGCACAGCACTCCGGAGGAATGGTCCTCATTTGTGGGACCCAGAAACAATGTGTGTGCAGAAAAAAAAAGAAGTGTGCTGCAGGCTTGCCTCTGATCTTTTATTCAGTGCCTCTTTAAAATCTTGCTTCTTTTCTGCCATCGCCTATTGTACTTGTTTGTTTCTAACAGATTTATTGCAGCTTCTAGTTTTGGCTTCTAGTATCCTTCTTACTGTATCTGAATGGCATGAGCAAGAACTGCAACTGTATTAGACCTCATTCAACCATCCGTGTATTACAAATAGGATGACAAGGGCGTTGACTTGGTGTGAAAGTAGGTAGGGGGCAGGTAGAGGTACTGGGGTGTGAACGTGAGCAGGAAAAGTAAAAAAATGAGGTAGGAGAGAGTGAGCAAGCATGTTCATTTAAAAGCACACTGCAGGAGCTGTGTTTGGGGATAAAGGAGGAGTGTAGTATGCAGAGTAAAAAAAAAAGGGAAAGACAGTGATGCAGCTTTTTTTGATTTGGTCCAACAGTGTGTATTCACGAGGGATGGTAAAAACAGGAGCTTGATTCTTGTCTGCTTGTTAAAAAATGTTGTATTCAGGACTAAAAGCATTGTGTTGTATGTGTGTGTGTGTGTGTGTGTGTGTGTGTGTGTGACAGATTAGAATTGAAATTACACATGCACAGCTGTTTGAGAGACTGATCTCTGCATAGCTATACACCTCTTCTTCTATCTTTCTCCACACACACACACACACACACACACACACACACATACATCAGCACCAGCAGCAGCAGCTCGTCTCTCCTCACTCCCGCTCCCTCCTCCTCCTCCACTGACCTACTTCCCGGCGCTGGGGATGAGGCGATGAGGTAGTGGGCTGAATGAGAAGTGGCAGCAGCATCTCCCTTTATCCCTGCCTCCCTCCCTCCCTCCTTCACCTCCTTCTCATCTCTGTGTCGCTTTCTCCCTCTCTCTGCTCGGCTGCTCTCCAGACCCTTCAAACACAGAGCAGCCAGCAGGCTTCTCTCTCTGCTTCAGGGCTCTTGGTGTGTGAGTATGCAAATACTGCATGTGTGCATGCGCTTACATCTGAATCTTGAGTGGGTGTGTCTGAATTTAAACACATGTGACTGTATGGCTGTGCGCACACGACGCAGAGTGTTTGTTCCAACTGCACCTAAGCAGAGAAGTCGTGTGATTTTATGCTCTCCACAGGTGTGTGTTTGTGTGTTTGTGTGTGTGTGTGTGTGTGTGTGTGTGTGCGCATGTTAGCAGAAATTCTTGTCTGTCATGACAAGCAGTTAGCAGTGACAAATCTGTATGCACCTCTTCCCGCACCTCCAATTTTGACATGCACACAGATGGTTTTAATTAGCACCAGGCTATAGACATCCAGAAGCTTTCACTCTTTCAGTGATAGCTTCCTTTTCCTGTGACATATAGCTCAGCTATACATACATCTGTTTCCCAGTGATGTGCAGGGAAATGTAGGGAAGTCTGTTTGCATGTGTGTTCCGTTTTCCTCAGTCTCGAGTGTCGGGATGTGTGACAAGTCACTCACACCAAAGACCAGAGAGAGACTGACAGGAAATAAAAGCGAATATGAAAATGAATAGCAAAGTAAATGTGACACAGAAAATATAATGACAACAAATGCAATTCAAAGAAAAGTTATCTATTTTTATTTAAAAAAAAATGAAAATAAGAATGAGTGAGAACAATATCAATTTCATGCTTAAGTACAGAGCAAAACACAGCATGTTGTTAGCCTAGCTTAGCATAAAACCACAGGCAGGGCCTGAACATGAACATTAATTGTAATATTGTGGTCTGTTAGTAACAGTGTCTGCCCAGCACTTCTTACTAGCATTTTTGGCTGTAGCGCAGCTAGCCAGATATAGTTGGTGAGTTAAGCTTTCTTCAGTTTTAGCATGTGTTGTAACTTCGTCTATGTCTTTTTATTTGTTTAATAATTCTATGTATTTACAGGGAAACAAAGGAGACATGACATGTTAATTAGTGAACATTAGAAATGTTGGCAGGTGTATCTCAGTCAGAGCAAAGCTAGCTGCCTCCAGTTTTTGTGCTAAGCTAGGCTAACCATGTCTTTTTCTCCAGCTCTTATGAAAGAATAGCCATGGAAAGAAAGCAAATGAGAGTATTTGCCGCCGCCTTTTTTTCTTTTTTTTTTTTTAAAGAAAAGTATTAAAACTGTCTTTAAAGCAGGGAATGCATGAGCGAGGAAGGAAAGAATGAGCAGGAAAGAAAAGAAGACTTAAAAAATGGGGAATTAAAGATGGTAGGAGAGGTGGTGAGGAAAAATGACAGATGTTACTGTCAGAGGGGGGTTGACCGAGGAAAATGTCACTCCATTCACCCTGAAAGCAGCGAATAATGGAAGATGACAGCGAGTCAGACACAGAGGGATGAAATGAAAAGCTGGGAGATAAGAGGGGCTCTCAGGCCACATATGGCAGTGGACATGGTCGATTTGGATTGTGTTTGTGTGGTGACTCTACCATAAAGAGTGACAAATGTTACACATACAGTAGTCTCCAGTGTTCCTTATGTTTCCTCATATGTATTTCTGTGTGTATAGACGGTTATGTGTGTATTTGGATTCCTTGGCCTACTTTTCTCTGGGCATAGACTGGAAGCAGGCCAGCAGAACTGGTGTTGAGTGAAGACTGCCCGCACGTGGTGCTCTATGGGAGAGTGAAGATAGAAGCAGACACACACATAAACACAGAGAGATCGGACAGGAGGTTTAGGTTGCGTTTTTTTTTTTTTTTTTTGCTGAATGGCTTTAAAACCCCCGTAGAGCGGCCTCCTTTCCATTAGGCTCCGCCAGCTGTCCGCAGCAACAATAACTAATTCACCACCATAAAGATTTGGCACCAGCTCATACTTTATCTTAACAGTAATAAAAACGATGAAAAGCTGTCTCTGTTAATAGTCTGAGGCAGAGCTTGTTCAAGTGTAAATGTATGGAAAAAATCTGTATGACATGCCTCCCTTTTTTATCTGTCATCTCACTGTTTTAAAGTGCTGTACTGTTTCCTTTTTACCACTGCCTAACCACAGTGAATACTCACATATATGCTTATACTGTACATTGATGCAATTGTGGTAAGCGTGCCGTGCTTAGCCACATCTGGTTTAGAAGAAGTTAATGCAGTATCTCTGCAACTTGTTCAGCACAATACCCTATGCACACGTGACAGTAGTCTTAGTGTGTTAGAACTGTGCTTCTGTTGAGAGAAAAAGAAAGTGTTGGATGTTGATGTAGGAAAAGATGAGACTGAGATGAGATTAGAGATTTTGGGAGATAATAGCGTGGATTTCCTACCTGTAATTTGATCGATTTCAGTTCAGTAACCTTATTGATGACAAACTAGGGTAGTAAAAACTGCACATTTGTTTGGTAATAAACTTTAATAAACTTTCACTAAAGCACTGTATAAACTAAGATAAGGGCCTTCAGGCAGGTTCCTTATTCTACATATTCTTGCAGCCTCACAGAGAAGCAAAGTAAAACTTTTAACGCTCTTATTATTTCAGTTGATATTGTGCAAAATATAGTTAAGATACCATCTGTAGTCTGCAGCTTCTGATGGTACTTAAAGGCAACATGTTGCATAAACAGTGCAAACAGTGCAGAGAAAGTAGGAGGAGCAGGTGCTCAGTAGGGGCTCAGGTTAATCCTGTCCTGATGGGGGGGCTGTTCAGGAATTGACACCTCGGCTATCATAACACACAAGCGGACGCAGTATCAAATGTACCACTCACACAGACACACATTTACAAAATGCCACACATGCTAGAATTGACATTGAACACTCTGATGCAATGGCTATGAAACAGTCACAGTATTTATAGGCGATCATACAGAATCATTTAAGATACTGTATTGAAATACTAATAAATAAGCATGCTGATGGTTGCATGGGCATGTTCAACACACCAGGATAAAAAAAACCTTTGATTGCTTTTCATTTAAAATAGCCTGCAGTACATTTGTAGCTACGCACAGCTCTGCTCTTCTGCTTTGAGTGGGACGACAGATTCAAGGAGGCGGAAAAAACAAATGAGCAAAAAGACGAAAAGGCAAAATGGAAATGTGGTGTTTTCTCTTTTCATTTTTTTTCCTCCTTTAAGCTCCTGTCGAGGGCCCGGCGCATTCATAAAGAATTTACCATCCGGCTATTTTTAGGCGGCGCAGTGAGAACTCCTACGCTGAGTGAGTGTGTGTGTGTGTGTGTGTGTGTGTGTGTGTGTGTGTGAGAGAGAGAGTGATGGCGGAGAGAGTTGTGCTCAGTCAAGATGTAGTAGATTGTGGCTTCTTGTGGAAACTGAAGTCATAAACTTTCACTGCCATATTAAACAGATGGGTGCAAAGCTCTAGCCATCACTTAATGCTTGTTTGGTTATGTACAAATATCAGTAAGGGTATAAAATCTGGGAGCTGAATAGGAGTATTTGCCTTTTAAAACCTGCATCAGTTAGTCTTGGTTCTGTGCTCTAACAGTATTGGCAACTTCATGGAAAATTTTTATTGTATTTCACATAAATGGCTCCAAAATTGATTTTCTTGGTCAAATGTTTCTGCTGGATTTGCATGTCTGCCGTATTTGCATAACAGGCTTGAGGTCCATTCATTCGCAAATGCTGTAAACTGTCGTATAAAGAAGAGCTTTGGCAACTCTGTGAGCTGCTGTGGGTGTATGCTCACATTGTCCAAGTGTGTGTGTATGCCTGATAGGACATAATATAGTGTAAAGAGTGTATTATTCATACAGTGAAGACCACCCATATCCTTTTTGTAGCATAGAGGAAATCCTTTAGGGGTGTCTTGGCCCATTCAACCCTCTGCTCCTGTTGTAGTGGGTGTCATTCACCACACACACATATACACAGTGTCCACTCCACTGAAGGGAGTGAGAGCACAGTGTTGGCACAGCTCAGTTCAAGTCTGCACAAACAACAGACAGACGCACACACCGCACAGGCACCATTGTACCTCACGGACAAGAGGTTTCTTTGTCGAGGCGAAAGAGCAAACGATGTCAAGATGAGGATATGATGGCGGTCCCTGCTGCCTCTGTGTCCTCTCACCACACTGTATGAACATCTCCATCCTGGCACATGTTCATATGGACGTAAAGAAGGTGGAGGGGGGGGGGGGATTTGGAATTTTAAAGCATGAATTTCCTTCCAAACATTCTTTTTTATGAGATGGAAGCTGTTTACAGTCTTGCACTTGCTGCTTTAACTGAAACTGGCAACCATCTAGTTCCTGCTTTTTGATTTTGGTGCCATCTGTGGTGGTAGACTCTCACTGGCGAGGCGTTCCTGCACAGCACTTTCCAGAAATCACTTGTTAATCAATGTGTATTTCCAGTATTTAGTGTATTTTCTTCCTTTTAAGTTTTCTCATGATGGAGTTAATGAGTTTCTTTCAGCAGAATTTTTTCCTTTGTTTGTCTGTGGTGGCTGTTGCTGCTCATGTGTCTTCCTGTATTTATTCCAAACAAAACTGAGCTGCTGGAAACATAAATTACTTCACTTCCTGCGCAGCAAATGATTTCTTTCCACGGAAACATGTACAGTACCAGATACTGGATGTGTAGGCCAGACATATCCAGAGGTTCATGAACTGACAATGGGGTTGAATTATTCTTGTGATGAGGAATAAAACGAATTATTCATTGCATATGAAAATGTCATGCAGCGTGACATTAAACATGCTTGTCATGTCATTCGTAATGACACTGGGGAAACCAAACATAGCCCTGTTTGGATTGTCACTATCTCTATGTAACCTTTTCCCCTCTTTCTCTTTTCTCTTCTAGATCATGCCCCCTAGATAGCAGCCTCGTCCTCCTCTCCACACCCTTCCCCCCCCCGCCCCTTGGCCCCTTCCTATACCTTCCTGGTCCAGCATCACCACTGCCACCTGTGTTACCACAGCCACCATGCCCCCCAGGAAGAGGACGCGGCCGGGACTGGGCTTCTTGTGCTGCTTCGGCAGCAGCGAGCCCCCGGAGATCAACCTGAAGGACAGCGTGCCCCTGCAGCTCCTGGAGTTCAGTGCCCCCATGCCACCTGCTGAGGAGCTGCATGCACGATTCTCAGAATTAGTGGTGAGTAAAGATAGAACGATATGAATATTTGAGCAAGCAACCTGGATGATTTCTTAGGTCAGTTGTCACCAACCCTGCTCCTGGATAGCTACTGCCCTGCATGTTTTAGGTATCTCCCCACTCTTACACACCTGATTCTAGTAATTAACTTATTATCAAGCCCTTTGACCAGCTTCAGCTGCTTGATAACGAGTTAATTATTAGAATCAGGTGTGTTATGAGTAGTACCTAAAACATGCAGGGCAGTAGCTCTCCAGGAGCAGGGTAGGAGACCACTGCCTTAGAGGGTCATCCAAAGTAAATGCATGTTCCCATTGAATCTCACCAGGTACCTTTACCATGTTGTGTGTCTTTGTGGTTTGGAATCATCATCCCCTCAATTGTCTCAGTAGTGCAAGTAGTGATCAATAAGGCCTACCGAATGCTCCTGCAATAAGAACCACGTGCCAAATAATGCATGACTCAATCTTACACTTTTGTACCACATGTACCACTGCATGTTGCAGTCTAACTACTTTGACATTCAGCTGTGAGAATGTTTGCAAAATACTAACTTATAAAAGATTTTTGCAAGATTCAAATTTATATTAGCACATTTTCAGGATCAAGAACAGGTAGCTGGGTAACCTGCATATTTCCACCACCTGTTGCCATTGACTGAAAGTTTAATGAGCCTGTTCACCAGTTCTGTGATGTCATAGATGCTAGACTGAAGGCCAGTTTCTAGAAATAGACACCATACAGGAAAGCACCACATGAAAACACATGAAAAATATATGAATGAGGCTCAGAACAGTATTGGTACAATATAAATCCTGGAATAATGTTTTTTCTAATGCTAAACATCCTGATTCTTTCTTTGCATGTTGCTAATAATCCTTACCAACTAACAGGTTTAAGAATAGGAACTGGAAGAGATTGAGTCTTGTGGAGGGCATCTTAATAGTTGGATGAAGCCTTACCTCAACTCCACCGCCAAACCCCCCATTCCACAAATTCAGAAGCTCATCTTTTCCACTACACGCAGCCCACCCCCCGTGTCTGATGCTTCCCATCTCGTGCCCAGATCACGCTTGTTGGCAGAGGTTGTTAGTCTGTGCTGGTGCCAGCTTTGGCATGGCTGTACTGGCATGTACCCATGGTGTGAAGAGGGATCAGGGCACAGCTGTCAGAGTGGAGAAGTCTGCTATGGGTTTCATCTGCCATGCAAGCTGGTTCGGGCTTAGCTGGAAGAACTGAGGCTTTGCTGTTTCTGTCTCTTTTCTGTCTCTTTGTTTGCCGTCTCATGGATTTATTTTGGTCTCCATCTCAGCACTTCTGTCTTTCTTCCACAACCTTAGATTTCCTGCTTGTCTCAGTCTCCCTCTCTTTCAACAATGTGTTCAACAGTGCAGCTACCGAACTGCTTCTGGCGCTGTTGAGTCTTAGTCTCGGGAAACGCTAAACTTCACCGCCTGCAGGATATATCACTCCTCCAACTGTCAAATTCAATACAGGAGATTAAGTGAAATTCCATTTGTGATAGGAAATGATTCACTGTTATCAAGGCAGATGTTTTCCCAGTGGTGATCCTTCCCCCATGTTTCCAGCCAATTGACCTGAGTTAACCTTAAATTCACTGTCGAAGTTCCTTTATAATCATTGGCAAGGCACAAGCCATTAAACCTCAGTAGCTGCAGTATATTTTTGTCTTGATTAGAGAAGCTTATAAGTTAGCAATCAAGACATTGAATGCCTCAATCAGTATCACTAGAGTGGAATGACCTAAGGCCCTTTCTGTTATATGACAACTAAAACCCACTTCTGAAGATCCAGCGGGTTATTTGACACACATAATGGCCTAAATTCTTACACAAAGAAAGTTTTTACATGGACAAAGGTTATAAGAAGATTTGTGAAAGTGAACAGACACATGTATTGCTGGATAAAATACAAACATGCCTTTCATATGGGAGCGCTTACCCAAATCACGGCAGTCCTCACGGTCGACAGGAATGGATGACCCGCAGATTATTTTGGGGTAAATTTCTGAGCTTGCGATGAGGCTGACACAGATGCATGAGCTGAGGAAGAAACCGAGCAGAAGGAGCCATCCCTGATTTCAAAACCTCTTAACTTGCAGCTTTTCGACCCAGGAGAAAAAGAGGATTTGGCATTTTCTCATTGGATCTGGGCCCTTCCACATGTTGTGAATAGATTATTCTTGAGATGGTTGTTGGACGACTACGTCTGATGGTGTCTTTCACAAGCTCAGATGTTTGGTCTTTGGGGTCGTGTCTTTTGTTGGGCTCTGGTTTAGTTTTACTGCAGTATCCCAGCAATGAACGCAGAACTTAAAGGTTAAAATCTCATACTTGATCGTATGAGATGGAAAAATGATGTTCCAGCGAGATGATCACTCAACCTATGACAGTTTGATTCATGTCTGGTCTGATTGACCGATGTACAAACTTCTCCTATCTAATGATGGTCATCTGGCCAAGCCATCGGTCCTCCACATCTGTTTTACTGTTCCTGCAGCCGACATGCTGACATATTTGACCAGTCATCCAAAAATCTGTACAACCAGACCCTGAGCAGTCACTCAGTCTGGACACAGTGCTTGTAACACAAGCAGAGAGCTGTGCTACAGGGGAGGAAATAAAGAAATATAGAGAATAACATAACATAGTGTGTTTCCATGGCAATGGGAGATGAGGATTATTGTTATGAAAGCCTCTCCTGAGGAGGAGAATGAGACTCAATGGAGCCACTGGAGTGGGAGCGACAGATCTGGGCCAAATGGAGGAGTAAACCACCTCCACGTGTCTTCACATCCATAATGGGGTCTTCCACTGTGTCTAGAGACTACACAGTGCACACTCAGCTCACACTGTTAGTGGAAGAAAAGTCTTTGGAGCTGATGTCACAATAATATTCTAGGCAGTATTGCTTAAAAACAGAAATATCACTTTGGTAATAAGATGGATATGTCTGATAGCAGATATTTTGGCCATTGTCACATCCTAGATACAGTGGAAAGTTCTGGTATCACAAGCCTACAATTTCCTCACCCACTATCAGCTTTCTGCTACATTAACCCTACACACTGCAAGAACGCAAAAATGTATAAGCTTTAAACCTGATCCGACTAACATATTTAACATACAAAGACTGTTTACTGGTGTCCCTGGTGACCCCAAGACTAACCATCACAGCATAATGTTAACTTATTTCTTCCTAAATACATTATTAGAAATGCAATTAATCCAATCTGAAAGAAACTGCTTATTTTTTTAGATAAGTTAGTTAATTTGCATATATATACTTGTCGTGAATACACATTGCAGCTTTTATCCCAAGTACAACCTTTCCAAAAAGCCTTCAAAATGACTGATAGAGTGCCTCTACCCCCTGATAGTCTTTAAATTAGGACCCTTGGCAAACATGAACTCCATAAATAGTTCCATCTATTAAAATTACATAGGCGGAATTGGGTGCTTTTGAGTGGCGTCCCCCAGGATCCCAATACAATGGTATTTTTGAAAAGCACCAAGTAAACAGAAATGGAAAACAATGATATTAAGTCATCAGGAACAAATTAGTTGAGAAAGTCCATGAAAAATTAGAATGACTGAACAAAGCACCTGTGAGATATGACAAAAAGTATAGCTCTAGGGTCTGCGGGTACCCCAGTAGGATTAAGTTTGAACAGCCTCCACTATATTCCCTGCTGCTTTATGAAAAAAAACATGCAGCAAAAGAGCAATGACTTATTATCCTTTAGTGTGCAGTTTAAGAAACTAATATTGCAGTGTAAGCATGTGTGAGATCCAGTCTTGATTCTCCTGTGTTCCAACAGACTCTCCTCTGCCAAATGTTCTACAACTCATCTTAGAGAAAGTCTGTAGAATGAACCTTCCTCCAAGTCTGCAGTAGATCCATATGAAATCCTCCTGTGCTGATAACGAACTCGGCAAACCCATGCAAATGAACCTGGAAGCAATCGCCACTGATTTGGACACAATGAACAAAGACCACATCAGAGGAGCTAATGGATCGCATCAATTAAACTACACATTTGCAGATGGCCGCAGAATTACCTGATAGCAAATGTGCTGCAGCTCTGGGTTCTGTTTTACGGATCTGGGTGCATTTTAAACAGTTTCTTTCCACCAGCGTTTCAAGGCTTGCACGCATAGTTGATATATAGGCCATGTGTGAAGGTTGGCATGGCGTCAAGAGCAATAACGGCTTCGTTTTTGTTTATCGGGCAATTCCCTGCTAATAACGTTTTATCACCAAATGTGAAATTGCTCTCATATTTAGGTATCGTAATTGAAAATTGGATATGCTCAGTCCTTTGGGTACTTGAATACATTTCTTGCTGGTTGCAGTTTTGGTAAGCCGAAATGCAATTTTTGTTTCTTCAAAGAGAAACCAAAGTGTGAGGTTGTTTGGGGACAACTACACTGGTATTTACAAGTTGCAGCTGATAGCAATGAACACACTGCGTTTACTATGGAAAAGGTTGCATATGGTCCCAATGTGTTGACACATTCGCAAGTGCCTCAGCCCAACTATGCAGTGCCACTGAAACACTGGGGGCTTAAATTCTTAAGAAAGAAGGAAACGATTCGGGGACACCTTTGGCTCAGACGTGCTGTGGAATAGAACTGAAAGCAGTAACTCAATTTATTAGTTATGAGGAAAGAAAGACGCCAAGTCTGACTCACCATCTGCATTTTGTTCTTCTTGTAGAGGTTGCTCTACCCAACCTATTCATCAACTCTTTCTCAAATAATTAAGAAAGAAAGATCCTGTCTTTCACGCTTCTGCAATGAATTGTTGAGTATAGATACAGTAAGAGAGGATATGTACAGTATATCTGGACAAATGAATGCAGCCGATTTCGTTCTAACAGGCCAACATCTGGCAAGTACAGTACTGGCAGACATCAGATTAGTGTGTGTTCTCTCTGCCTTTCTCTCTGTAGCACTCTGTTCTGCCCTCTTTTTCTATCTGCTTTGTCTGTCTATTTCCCCATGTGGGTGCCTCATTCTTTCTTTCTGTGTCTCGTAATTTGGGACAGTTTTAATCCAACCACTCTGGGCAATGGTCCAGCTGTCCAGTGTCAGGCACGGCATCTGTGCACCAAACCCTTTAATAGCGTCCACTCCATGTGACTCCCAATCATTGTCTTCAGTGGCATGCAAATTCTTTTCTTAAAGCAGTGGTGGTTAAAATTAGGCTCTTTCATATGTAGCCTCAACTTGGGTTTCCAGGAAAACTGGACTCTTAAACATAAATCCTTTCCTAATGTTCCCTCCAGTGTGACTTTCGAGCCGGACGCAAATCAAAAATGCATTGCGTAACAGGAGGGAATGGAAATGTTCTCCACCCGCTGAGCCATTGGGAGCGAATTTCCTCCCCGGTGCACGCCTTGGGATGCACCCTCTTTCCTTTCTGATTCCCTCCCTCCTTCCCCTCGCATTTGCTTGTCTAACTGGCTTTAAAGTTTAGCTCTCCCTGGCCTGAGTCAACCTTGTTTGGACGAGGGGAAAGGCGGTCATTTAGTGATGGCTAGCCTACTGACTGACTCATCAAAGAGAGAATACTATGAGTCATTTGAATGGTGCTAAATGGTGCGAGCCCTGTGTGTGTGTGGTGTTGTGCGATGGTTTACAAAGGGACGTAATGCCACTAAGACCATTCGCATGATATCTAACGAGGAAGAAGTTAATCTTTGACATTTTCTTGATTGTGGTTAATGAATCAGCCTTAGCCTAGTTTGCCTTATGTGAAAAACTCTAGTATGAGTTGTGAGTCTATATCTGGTTTAAAAGGCAGACACGCTGACAAAAAAACCCTCACTGAATCTCGTTTGGGTCAATAATGGCAGCTACAGCTTCCTGTGGGTCCCCTTGAGGCCTCATATGACTTCCTGCCATCTTGCCTGTCTTTCCTCTGCCTTCCTGTCTCGCCCAGAGACCGCTGCAGGATATATCCACAGCGTGTGTGTGTGTGTGTGTGTGTGTGTGTGTGTGTGTCAGTGCTACAGCAGACTGACCCTCTCAGCCAGTACTATAAGACTTCGCATGAGGTAAAGGCATTCAAATCCACTGTGGAAATGCCACTTCATAGACAGACACACACACACACATTGGAGAGGATGTCATTCTTGGACCACACACATTTCCCATTTAGGTGGAGTCTTACACATTTTCAATCAGTTGTCACAGAGACACTCCCACTCCCACTACTATGCCAGTCACTCACACCTACTCATTCACTCACCCGTTTCTCTCCTGAATATTTTCCCCTCACATTTCAGTCTTAGATTTCTTCCACCTTTACGCTAGATGCACACACATGCATAAACCACTTTCCTCACCCATTTCCACCTATCCATACTGCCCTGCACACACCCCCACCTCCTCTCCTGTGGTACATCTGTCTCCATGAAGTGAACGTGTAGTCTAAACAGTAGCAGGTATTGAAGTTTTCCCACACCGCTCTGAGTTGACTATGTTTCATTTTGACTCTTCCCTCCCTCCCCTTTCTTTACGCTCTCTCCATATGGTGTAGATAAATATTTTAAATCTCCCACAGACATGTTGTATCATCTGACTCCTGTTATGTCACACAAATTAATTTATGTAGCTATATAATCTATGATTAGTGGCACAAAAGCTAAGATATCTTCATCATGTTAATCCTTGGGGGTATTACAGTACATCATACATTTGGTAGCTGTAGAGTTGTTAAGTGAGAAGAGCAGTATTCCCATTGAGTATTCTATTTCAAAATGTTCTTTAAATGATATCCTCATTGTTACTTAACATAAATAACATGGGACTCTTCTAGGTAATGGAATGATCATATAGGCAAGGTTCAATTATTACAATTTCGTGTCTGATAAATCCTGTTCTTTCCATCATTTTGGCATGGCAGATGAGTTTAAATACTACAATACCCATGAGCCTTGGTGGTTCTTGCTATGGAGAGGAAGCCAGTCGGAGAAATAAAGCACAGCAGTAGTGAACTGAAAACGCTTCTGTTCTTGAATTTGTGAATATAGATGAATTAATTTAAGCTACAGGTTGTATTGTCAGTTTTAAAACTAATGCTGTATTTACACAGAATTACACAGAGTTTTTTTTGCCAAATCCACCTTGAGAGTTAAAGTAAACTTCCCCTTTTTAGTGTGGTTTTACAACCACACTTTAAAAAAAAATCAAAAAACATATTTTTAATATTAATCTTTTGTACTGATGATCCCGTTGGTAGAATTTCATGTCTTTCCAAGCTGTAGAAGTTCTCCAACTGTGATACAACATTGTCTTTAAGACAAAGGAGCTTCCAGGAATAGGGGTGCCCAGAACAGCTCATTCTTTGCAGCTCAGTAGGCTTTCACTTTCACTTCAAAATCATATTTCCAAATCATTCCTATTGAAAAATGTTTTCGCTTAAAGAAACAATTCAACATTCTCCTTCCGAGAAGGAGAAAAGAAGATAAATGTCAGTCTCATGTCTGTGACAGAGGACATGCTGGGACATGTTTAGCCTAGCTTAGTGACTGGAGGAGGTAGCAGCAAGTGAAAGTGTGTTGTAAAAGTGTGATGGCAAAGCAATGTGTAGATGTGTCACTGTTGCGTGTGAAATTGGAGAGAAGTCGTGAGTCACTCTGTGTGAACGTGCATTCATACAAGTTGGAAAGGTTTCAAACTGAGTGACAAAAGATCAAACTTATCCCGGGGCTCTATGAATCTACCTCGTAATTATAAAGACATGAGACAAAAAAAAAGCAGAGACACTGGAGGAAATGCTGTAACTGGCATGTCTGGATAATTCAGAGATCAGTCAGACACATAGCTGTCACACAGACACACCCAAAACACACAGCGCAAGGTCAACATAAGGTTCTTGCTAGCAATAGGTACATGCTAGCTAGCCAGAGCTAATACTTATACAGTAGGTACTTCCGCTGTTTGGGGTGAATAAACAGACACATTCAGCAGACAGCAGTTAAATTCATGTGAACACAGGGGTGAAAATGTGCTTCACATTTTGTCTCAATACACCGTTAAGTTCACAAATTAACACGTTTGCTTTGTTTAGTGGCTACACAGCTGCCTCCAGTCTTTATGCAGGCTCAATGTGTTCTGACTCAGACACCTGCATAATGAGCAGACATTACTTTTTATCTACTTTCCCCAAATCAAAGTACATTCTTGAGTTAAATTGATGGTAGTTCAGATAGTAACTGTTAGAGCAAGCTAACAGGCTATGATGACATGCAGTTTAGTTATTTTATGCGTTTATGAAGCCATTTTGTTTTATAAAAGTTGTTTGGGCCTTTTCTCTCTTTCCACCATGTCCCCTGGCACATTTGAAAAGCCCACCATGTCTTGAGAAACAGGAAATTGAACGACAGGGCAGGTCAGTCAGTGTGCTGTGGACACGACAAGTCAAAGCACCGTGACAGCCCTTTTTAATTTGTAACATTATTCGATAGCCAGTTCTGTTGGAAATATGAAAGAAGGGGTTCAGAGGCCTTAGCTATGTCTTTTTTCCCCCCTCTTGCGCAGCAGGTGTAACAATATTAGCTTTGGTTTATGTGAATTCCCAACTGGAGCGTGCTGGCGAAGGTTGACGGGGGCACATCAAGAGAAGGTTTTACACAGCAAAGTGGAAAGTGGTTTGATTTTGTTTTGGAAGATTGAGAAAGAGAGAGAGAGGGACTGCGTGTTTCTTGGGTGTTGCTATGGTCATGAGGAGAGGCCATGTGATGCGGATGTGGTATTGGAGCACGTTTTTGAAAACCGAGGGTGGTGGGGGTGGAGGTTGAAGCAAATGGTGGGATATTGCATAACTGGAAAGAAGCGAAAAGTCTTCTGGCTGGCATGACATGAACATTCCTCCACCCACCCCATGTCTTAATCCTTGACTTTCTCTTTTCTCTCATTCAAATGCACCACTTCTACCTGACAATAGCTAAATAAAACATAAGCTCAGCATCTGTGCATTAGCCCTTGTAGTCCAGCCAGCCACTCCTTTCCTCTATTCCTGTTCCTGTACTTGACTTTGTCATTATCCCATTCATACACCTTAAATCTTATGTAAAGCCTTATATAATCATATATCAATTTCTAAATGGAATTCTCTTGCTGGGGTAGCTTACCTGCTCCCCCAAACTGTAGAATGTGCATGTTGCAGACACCTGAATACTCATTTTCATCACTGGCATATATCCTGCTCTCACATAACTCCCTCCATAAAAGACTAAATGTAGAGGCCTGAGGAGTAGTAGGGGGCAGGCAAGAAAGATCATGAAGAAGCAGAGAGATCAGTTGCTAGGCTCAGCTCCCATCTGGTTCAAATCCAGGGTTCCAATTCTCACTGATTTCCCCATCAGCTCCCAGTATCAGCTCCTCCAAACAGCAGCAGCTTGGACAGTAGGGCTCTGACCTGGCGACCAGGCGACAGGCCAGAGGCAAGCTGGCTTCTCAGCCTCCGTTTCTAAGCCTGAGGATGTGGAGAGAGGATCATGATCCAAACCCAAGCTGAAATCTGTAAATATTGAAGGACAGAGAGTCAGAGGTTAGATGCTGGGCAGCCACAAGGTGGCTGCTTTTCTGCTTGATGCAGCAGCATACTTTGATTGTGGTGGGTAATCTAGACTCTGTATGATCCCCTCTGGGTCACAATTAATCATTGCAATCATGCTGTTGAGATGAAAAATGCTTTGACCAAAGATTCTAAAGCTTCTTTGAGGTTTTTATCTGTATGAGACCCCCTTGAAGTTCACACCCTTCAGATTTTTCTTTTTTTTATTTTCAAAACCACAATAATGTGACCGCTGGTTATCCCACTGAAAGGACTGGGTGAGAGATGATGTCATTCTTCATAGTGTTGGGATACTTGGAATGTGGGCCACCTCAGCCCACCCCGGCCAGCTGAATGGATGAAAACAAACCCTGTGAATCTACTGGCTAGCTTTAAGGGGCCCCACCTCTGGCACCGGTAGCCATCTTCACTCTGGGGGGCCCAGGGGGCCCGGCACTTCTGGCTGACGTCATGGTAGCAAAACCATTATGATGAGATTAGTTTGAGCCTGAGCACAAAGCCCTGGTGCTATAGCATCCCATCCTCTCTTTTTTGTGGTATGTGCACATTCCCCCCTTTTTTCTTTTTCTCTCGCCATGTTCCCGTTTTTCAATGCATCTCTCTTTCTGTCTCCTCCCTGCATCTCTCTCCATCTCTCCTCAACCCTGATTTATCCATCTCTTCTTTCCCAAGTCTTTACTTTTCCTCCCTGGCACACACAGACTCATTTCCTGGGCTCATATGCATTTCAAAAGGTGCAGGAGGCTCCTTGTACCAAGCGGAAGAATTGAACAGAGCAGCAGGGTGAATATTAAAACACTCCTCTGTGGAGACCAGCTCGCAGTCAGACAGGGGGAAGGTTGGACAATCAAATGTCACTGTGTAAACTCAACAAACCCAGTGATTCCAGTCATTGCTAAAGTGTTTGGCTCTGTAAAAAGAACAGCGATTGAGGGATTGTGTCCTGATGGGATTCTTGTCTTTCCCGGTCAAACATAATAGTTGTGTTTGTCATGGTTTTTCTGCTTTTATTCTTGATGTGCCATATATGGGTATCTAATCTAATCCAATACAAAATAAATGGAATGGTTAGTGGTTTGGTTTAAAAATGAATGCCTTCTCTGTTGTTTGCAGGATGAACTGGACCTGACGGATAAGAACCGGGAGGCCATGTTCGCTTTGCCAGATGAGAAGAAATGGCAGATCTACTGCAGCAAGAAGAAGGTAAGATCTGAGGTCTATGCTCTAATCTCTGGCTGGCCCTCTGTTGACCGGCTGCCTGCACCCACAATTTAGAGCTAAACTGTCAACGATGAATGTTATTGAAAGGCAGTTTCTTACCAGAAGAGCTCAGCCACACAGTCAGCCCTCATTCCAGTTTCTCATTCTTGCATTGACGTAAGCATCCTCACTGTGTGCACGTGTTAAGCTACATCTTGCACAATATTTTCTGCAGGCTGCGCTACATGCACTACTGTACGTGCAAAGGCAGCCCGCATACGTAAACAACACTGAGTACACAAATACACTTCCAGCCTCTGTTTCGGGACCCTCAATCTCCAAATCTGGCTCCCCACGTTGGAGCGAGCAATTTCCTTGTGCTGCTTAAGAATTGTCAACATACCAGGAGAGCACTAGAACATTCTGGTTAGCCCTCTCTTTCACCCTTTTCCCCTCGCCAAAACATCTCTCGTTCTCTTCATACCCTTCAGCGTGTCTCTCCACAACAACTCTGCTCTCACTTTGTGGTCAAAAATCCACCAGGAAATGACATTGTGCTTGGAGAAAAAGGGGAATTCATCCCCCCTACTCCCCCTCAAGAGCAAATTGAATAAATAGTCATAAACCCTCCCCTGTGTCTCTTTGCTAATTTGTTTTTTGGCTGAAGGTTTTGTGTTAGAAGCATGACGAGGATCGAACCCCTCCTTTCTCTTTCCTAGGCATGCAGGCTTAGGTGATGTGATAGGTCCTGACAACCTTTATAAAAAGGAGTAAACACACAATGTGTGTGTGCGTATGTGTGCGTGTGAGCACCTGCATGTGTAAAAGTTTGTACTTGGGTGCAGGACAGTATTAAGTTACTAGGAAAAAGAAGAGCAGTGGAATTATGGTGTGTTTAGAGGGATGTCAAGGCGAGGATGGAAGCTGGAGCACCAAAACAGTTTAGAATGAAATGGAACAAGGGTAAAAAATAATATAAAAGAAAGATATAATCTTTCTTCTAATACATTATGATAACCATAGGACTCGCAGTGTGCTATTTCCTTGAATATATTGCATAGTATCAAAGGGGATTGAATTGTTGACAGAATGTTCATTTGCATATGTGAACCCACATGAAAAGGCACAAGTTCAATATTACCCCGATATCAGTTATTGAATATCTCACTCAAACAACCGCAGACATTTATGAGCACTCTTTGTACTGTAGTAGAAGGTAGTGGAAACAATGTTTTGGCAACGGCCTGGGCACATTGGAACAAAAATGGTTTGCAAGTGCGCGCTGAAGCCGGGTTCAGAGGTAGGATATATTAGTTTGTCGTTCCTCCCCCATCTCTTCCAGTCAGAAATCATTTCCTCTGTAAGACTAAGGTGAAAAAAAACAGCCCTGTCCAGGCCAGGAAACGGAGAGCAAAACCGGGGTAACAGTGCACAGCGGAAAGCCGGAGGAAAAACCAAACAAACGCCTCATTCATGGATAGAGGCAGCTTATTGGAGAATGAGGGGAAAAAAACAACTGGTGTGCAATATTGGATAATAACCTGCATGTCTGTGTGTGTATATGCAGGCGGGAAGTCATGTGCACACACCCATTAAGCAATAACTGCCATAATGTTTACAGTACCAGTCAAAAGTTTGGAAACACCTTCTCATTTACTTGAATGAGAAAGTGTGTCCTAAACTTTGACTGATACTGTATGTAGTAAATATGCATGCTCACAAGTTATTCGGACATAACTCCCCCCACACAAACACACACACACCACACAGTAGTGTACTGTGTTCCCGCAAATTACAGCATGACAGTGATTTGAATGGAGAGCACAGGACAGCAGAATTTCCCTCAGCCGGTCCTGTCCGTGACAAACACTGGTTCCCTTGTTTCCCTCGGCCAAGCGACGGCTCCAGTTGTTGTTGGTTAGATAACACTTGGAGGGAGCCGCTGAGGGTGCGACAAAGGCACAAACTAACTTTGTTCACCTGCAAAACAAACTGGCCAACACATTTACTGCAGACCACTTAAGCTAGGCCAGTTCCATTTCATTGCCGTCCAGGGACAAATACAGGGGATTTGTAAGTTTTCATATAAACAGTAGGACTGAATGCTTCTTTGTCTGTTGAGTAAATTCAATAAAACAATTTAAGGCCCAAATTGAGAGTGCACCTGTTTTCACAGCACATCCAGTTTGCTTGTCTGCAAACTTGGTATAAATAGATACTGTATGACCTTAGAAAATCTTCATTTCATTTCATTTATCTGCAGACATTTATCGGTCTTTAGCCACTACACGGGCAGAAG
Source organism: Scomber japonicus (assembly GCF_027409825.1). Classification (NCBI taxonomy): domain Eukaryota; kingdom Metazoa; phylum Chordata; class Actinopteri; order Scombriformes; family Scombridae; genus Scomber; species Scomber japonicus. The sequence continues at coordinate 25,220,433 of NC_070593.1, read as the reverse complement.
AAGTTAAAAAGAAGCTAACAGACACAGTCCTGAAAGTATTCTTAACAGGTTGATTTGGCAAACTTGCTAGCTTACATTCAGCACCATGAACAACCAGCAGACATGTAGCTAGCATGTAGCGTTGATTTGTAGTCAACCTGATGAACTAAAGTCCAATATTCACTCTACTTTTAGCATCAGTTTGATCTTTCTGAAGTCTTGAAAACATTGCTGTTAGCCTGCTAGTAGACTTTCATACCCAGTAGTTACATGCTTTGTCTGTACAGTGGTTTATGTGCCTGCTGTGCCAAAACAACAAGCTAAGAGAGTGTTTAAAACAAAATACCCTGTTCACATTACGCATCATTTGATTCAATGTTAATACAAAGACTGGTGTTGAATACTTACATAATGAGTTATTTACACAACAGCACCACTTAACAAATTGAGTGGTTTCATTTCAAAAGGATGGTTTATTTACTTGAAAGAGGTCCTCTTAGAGTCTCTTGCTAATACCAGCCAGCGGTGATGTAAGGGATTTAGTGCAAATATGGTCACTGAGTGCTATGACTAACTAGAACATCTTGTCAAGGCCCTCAGGCTTTACATAAGCCAAGCGTATCTGCACCTCTGATTTCAGCCACAGCCAGGGGTGTTGGGTGTCTGTCTGTGTGTGAGTGTCTGTGAGTCTGTGACGGAGAGTTTAGTGTTTATGTGGTAATCTCTGTTAGAATATACCCTGTGTGTGTGTGTGTGTGTGTGTGTGTGTGTGTGTGTGTGTGTGTGTGTCTTATTGTATACTTGTTGTTGCACGCATCCCATCCAGAAGTCCCCAGGTAGAGAACATGATGTAACATCTAATAGCTCCTGATAATCGTTCAGTGCTGGGAGCCAAACAGGGTCTCCTGACTTCCATTAGTAGTGCTGCACTGACACACACTATGTTGTCAGGACATGATCCTACAATATGGCCCTTTATCAGTGACAGAACTAGCTTTGACCCATGATCTAATATTGTGAATTTCCCTAATAAGAGGATTTTCTGTATGTTATTTTTTTCTCGAAAATCATCCAACCATGCGTTATATGCTTATCTCAGATCCTGCTAATGAACAGCTATTGCTTAACATGACTTGGCTGATGATACCATATGTTCCCAAACGTTGCTCTCTGCTGAAGTGGCACCCAAATTAGCCACATGTTCTTTATCCCCATCTCTTAAACTAACGTGACCCCCAGGCAAAATTTCTGTTTCAGCTTGTGGTAAAACGTGTGTAATGTTAGCTACCTGTAAGAAACGGCAAGTGTTACATAATCTTCCAGAATTCAATATCCTGTCCATTTCCTGCCTCTCTAGGTGAGACTTTATATCCCGGCTTCCATAGATAAATATTCCCTGTGGAGAGATTGGCTCTTTGGAATGTCGGACAATCCCCCTCGTTGTGCAGAATGGAACATATTGTGGTGACAGCTGGAGCAGAGAATACTGAAAAAATGACTTGATTGTTGACTTATATATCCTTAAATGACAGTTAATGTGTCTCAATGTCGTGATGTAACAAAGTGCTATTGTAGATGCTGGATAGCCTATTTGCTATGGTGCTAAACTACACAGGAGTAAAAATGTTAAAAATTTGGCTCAACAAATTGTGACGTACATGTTTCACCAGTCAGTATAACACCTATTTGTTTCATTTGGGAACTTGTGCTAATTTAACATTGACAATGAGTTCATTTAAGATACAAGTACATCCTCAAACTTCTACCATGATACTCCCTCCCAGCATATGTATCAGGTGTGGCCTTGTAGCTTCATAGTGTATGATGATGAGACTACCAAAACCTGCCAAACGTTTATATGTGCAAAGCGGCACATGTAACTGATTCCAACCAGCTCAGTGTCACACACTAGACTGATATGGGACGTTTGAACCGATACCAATACCGATAAGAGTGGAGAAATGGTGGCCGATAAATCAGTCGGGCTCTACAGCATACCAACAAATAATACCTATACCAATAGTGTTGTGAAAAAAACAAGGACTATTGAAAAAAGTATTTCACACAGCTTTTAGGGTCTTTGTCAACACATGAAAGCAGAAAAAAAATCAAATTAAGATTCATTGAAGTATTCTCCAACCTTGCTGCTACATAAACTAATGTCAGGCTCTGTGTGTCTCAGCAGTAAAGAAAGGGAGGCCAGCAGTGCTATGACAATCACTAACAGCCCATTTAAGGCCCTTAGAGAGAGTCTCTTTGTGGGTACCTGTGCTGTCCTATGAGCAGCTCAGTGTGTCTTTTGGAAGTACTAGTGCTTGTGTGTTGGAGTGTAAGTGTGTATAAAAGCATCTATATCAAAGTTTGCTGGTGAAATTGTTTGCAGGATGCATAATTTGCTTACAACTTAACAGCTTTGTGGTCTTTAAGAACTGGCCACAACAAAATTACATTTCCCAAACTGTATTGCTGGCAAACAAAGTAGTAAACTTTGACAATTCCATATTCAGTTTTATTTCTTTTTCAGTACTCTGCTCTGTTATGAAGTGGTCTTTGAATATACAGTGTTTCATTCAGTGTTGTTGTGCTTCTCTGTGCTGTCACAGATTTGGGCACTCATGAGAGTCCCCACATTAAAAGACAGGGTCCCCCCCGGGCCTCTCTGAGCACATGGGAACAGAGTGTGAGGAGCCTGACCGGCACCCCAAATTGCCAGAGAAACTAGAGACCTCGGGACAAACATGTTAGCTTGTCATTGAAAGCTAGTGTATAGATTCTGAGACCCAGAACAATTGAGCTGCTCTTGAAGGAGCTACTGGGCCAAGTTGGCTGCCAGATCCCAGAGGCTGGAACACATGAGTGTGAAAATGTGTCCTTCTCCTATCTTTGTTCTGCAGAACACGCTAATACAGGTGCGCATGTGTGCAAAAGGGTCATGACCAAGCACTTGTTAAGCAGGGATCTTGAATCAGCACAGCAGCTTGTATTATGGCATTATTTATTTTTACCTCCCTCCCTCGTTCTTTCTCAGAATTGAAAATGTGATTGTGAGTGAGTTTTAGAGTCAAACAAACAGTACAAACCTCTCCTGGCACTTCAAAGTGCTGTGGGTTTAACTGTGGCCAATGGGGTATTTGGGCTTTCTACCCCCTGTTGCTCCTTAAAACCTTGACTCGAAAGGTATGTGGGCACAGGATTTCTCCAATCTGTGAGCTCAATTATCATCGTCGGTGAACCCTTTTCAGAGGTTTGAAATCTCAGAGATGGCTTGTTGCATGACAGCAGGGGAGCTGAAATATGTAATTTCATCTACCCTTGCAACAGGTGCCTCTGCAAACAAAATAGCCTGCCAAACACACATGGAAATATTCTTGAACTCTGGCTTTGGTCAGGTATTTGGGTCTTTATAGAAACAATATATCCCTCAACAGATGGTTGTAACAAGAGGAACACCTAACAGAAATATACCTGATATACTGCTGGGGATTCCTGTCCTCCTCTGCTCCAATCCAGGTTGTAAATCATATTTAATGTCACCAGACATGAGGAATGTACAGTGTAGTGTAAGTGTGTAATTGCTGTAATAGAACGATGGGGTTGACCCTAAACTGTCGCAGCGGAGCACGCGACTTGGATGTTTTCACCCAGAAGAGGACCATAACAGAACAGCACCCATTACAGTACATATTTGTAATGTATTCAGTGATATCACACAAATGTGTACACAGGCAGACAAACACAAACTCTCTATTCAAAGCCAAAGCCTGCTATTTGCACGTCTTGCACTTTTTTTTATAACAGGCTCCACTCTATGGAGTCTGGCTGCTTATCACAGGGTTTTAATACTAGTCATCAACTATGATTAACTCAGAAAATGATTTGATCAAGAACGCAGTGCACAAAGAACAAACTTACCATCACTTCACCTTTCAGAAATGCTATTAAAAGGGCAAATATTCAGGAAGTGTACGGTCTGATATGACTCGAACCCCTAAAACAAACCTCGTGTTGTAATCATTTGTCCCAAACAAGACGAAAATTACAGCACTTTACTCTAGCTTGTGAAACTGCCAGAGTAAATGTTGCATCGGACTCGACGTGTTTTTCTGAGGGTGTGTCGGCGGCTGTAAGGGCCAAAGAGAGGCAGTTAAGTTGTTAATCTCAGCGTCAGGATCTGTCTGGCATCGCGTCCCGAGCGTGTCAGCAGTATAGTGGAAATGACGGCCAGCTTCAAAACACACTACGTGAAGTACAGTGAGTTCTATTGTTTTAAGCTTTAATTTAGCTCTTTAGCTTCAACTCAAAAAACTGGCACATCAGAAACAATGGTCATTACAAAGACTTAAATCCACATCGACCGAACCTACTCCAACCCAACATTCTTCAGTGGAGCTTCTTGAGTGGATTTGATTCATAAATCAGCGGATTTGCTTCTGCAGCAATTTTTATTTTCCAGACTTGTAGTTCATGAGGTCACTAGAGGTAATGAAAGGATTTTATGTCTGGGGAAAAATCAATTCAGGCCGGTGCTAGAATAGAGTCTGTCTGGCTTAATCAACAGAAAAGGTCATCTGCTTTCAGCTGTGTTGTGCCACCTTGCAAATAGTGAGGCGACATTTTGGAAATGAGGGGATTGAGTGGCATAAAATATTGATTTTCACATATCAGGGAGTGAACGCAGACAGAAGTGATGAGCTTGTGTTGCAGCATGAATGCCCTTGCAGTAAATGAGGTAGTAAAAGAATTTTACAAGATGTCAGGGAGCTTAGTTTGCCCCCGACGCATGCAACATAGTATAACTGACAGTCTCCCAAATGATCTGTTGGCAGAGGATTACTATAATAACTACTGTACTATGCTTATTATTCTCAGCAGATGTACTGTCATGAAGTGTTTTATGGTCTACAGAGAGGGAGTCTGAGCCTCTGAAATACCAAGAGTGCTGTGATATGGCATTAACAAACAAAAAAATGCCATACACAGTCCTTACATGCACAGAAAACACAGTCCTTGGAGCACTGAGGTCATGTATATCTATCCTCCCACTATATTTATAATAAAAAAGCAACATCTTTTGTCTTTGCAAAAAAAAAAACAACTTTAAACTTTTGACATATGCTGCGATTTCAAATACACTTAAAGCATTGGCAAAGAATTGTTACAACCCATATCTTATAGAGCTATCAAATTGTGCCTTAATGTGGCTGTTATTTGAGTTTCCAGCTCTCATTGACGTGCACACAGTAACATGAACAACAACAGCGTTCCACCAGTGCTCTAAGCCCTGGCTAAACAAGACCAGATGTGAACGAGGAACATGGTCTTTGTATTCCCTTGTGCCTTGGTTGCTCGTGGCATCACGCTTCCTCGGATTGGCCAGGACAAATTGATCTCAGACAGAGCTATTTGAAAACTATTGTGAAGTGCACTTTGTTCCTCGAGGCAGTTCTCCTCTCTCTCCTTCTCTGTGCAATAAAAAGTTAAGACAAGTGAATAGTCTGAGATGTTTTGACCCCATTATTATTGACTGGACAGCCTGTGGATGTTGAGGTAAGGAGCTGATATGCAAAGTGGAAGGATATAACCATGATATTGAAAAGTAGAGTGAAAGGGAGTAAAACATCAGTTCTGTACAAGATTATGTTAATAGTCTTGTACAGAATTTGTGTTTTAACAAGAGAAAAAGTTAAAACCCCACTAGCAGCCCATCAAGATTGCTTTGTTTGTCACATTCTACCGTTATAAACAACATCCTCATGATTTTACTGCTTCAAGAACCTTTTCTGTTGTGGATTTTCAAATATAGTTTGTCCCAAAGGTGGCATGAGAGGAACGTTCACAGATATTCACAAACGAAGAGAAGGGGGGTTATCATCTGGAAGGCATAAATGTTCTCAGTGAATTTCCTAACAGTGGTTGGATGATGGTATCTTCTGTACATAGAAGATAATCCAGCCTATGGAAGGGTCACAGGGTCACAAAGAACATCAGGATTACTCAAGTCTCAGTCAGGGAGGAGGTTTGACCTGATGGTAGTGATATAGGACAGTAATTTACCTACTTGCTAGGTGCATTGAGATGGTAAAGTGGTCTGAAAGACTGACACATTTTAGCTTATTGTTGGAGCTGTGCTAAAAAGGATCAAATGTTTTTTGTCTGTTTTACAATGTTTTAAGTAGACCAGGATGAAGGCCACAAGTCTGGTCTGACAATAAAGGTCTTCTTAATATCACACTTATTGTGTTGATCTATAAGCACTACAGGAAAGGTCAGGACATGACCAGAATAATTAAGAATCATTCTCTGGGGACCATAACAAGCTTATCTAGCCAGTAGTTGATGAAAGATCTCACTCTGGACTGTTGAACAGTCAGGCCAACTGGCTGTCAACACACAATATACATCCTCATACATACAACCACCAGAGGTATACTGTAACATTTTAAAGGTATAAATCAATATTCATTTGACTCAATCTATCTTTGTGTCCATGTACAGGAACAAGAGGACCCCAACAAGCTGGCCACAAGCTGGCCGGACTACTACATTGACCGCATCAACTCCATGGCTGCTGTAAGTCAAACTCATTCTCTGCTCTCTCTGTCAGAATCAAATTTCGATCTCTATTGAAATTCCCAGATGAGTGATGTTCCTGGCCTACTTTAGTTGTCCTATTACAGTATCCTCTGCTTACTCAAAGCATCCGAATACCTCTCCTAGGAGGTCACTGTTAACTCCGTCATTCTTTCTCAGACTTCTCTCTTGGCTCGCTTTTTATCGCCTCCCTGCTGACTGCTTGTTATATTCGCATGGTCACATTCCTTCACTGTGACCCCGGCGTTCACACACACTGTGATGACAAACAGGCCATTTAGAAACTCAGCAGTCCAGTCAGTGGGAATGACTGTCAGAAACACGGAACGAAGCCAGGATGACAATATTCATTATTTGTAGCTTGTATGGCTGCCAATGAAAACAACATGACATCATTAGAAAACTGTATTCTACCATGATTTCAGTATTATTTTAGACATAACTACTGCTATGTGAGTTGGGTTATTTGATAGTACATTCAGCCACTGACCAGTGAGCCATTGACCTCTCACCCCAAGTCCTCATGTGGACGACAAGTTGGCTCCCAAATGTTTGGAGATCATAAAACATGACGTTTTAAGAGGGGCTCCTTAAGGATGACATGTAGGTATGAAATTTAGAGACTGCTCAGTCAGTGCTGGAGACAAAATGTTTCAAATCAGTAAGAACATCTTATATCAGCAATGGACTGTTTTTGTTGTTGTTGCTGTTTTGTTTTTTCTCCACTCAACCAAGCAGACCTACACTTATTACATTTACAAGTCTTTCCAGGCCATGGATCAGATAAATTGTTCAACCATAGCCAAAAAGTAATGGCATTTAATATCTGTTTATTGCCATGTTTGTTTCTCTGGCAAACACGCCTGTAGCAACAACCCATGTCAAAGGTTGCTATTTTTACAGCTGTTTTTGTTTACTGGCTCCACCCAGGGGACGAGAACGAGCAACTTCTGAACCGTGTGTCGGTACCTGAGCTTACTGTTGAAGTCTGGAGAAACAATTTTACTGTCAGTCTCTTAAAGACTCAGACAACATACACAGTATTTTAGGTGTAGCTGAGGGAAAGTGCTGATTTGTGCATTGCCAAGAATCTTAAATCCGCCAGGGCTGTAGTGGTGCCTCTGTGCTATTAGGTATCAGACACACTGTCAGAATTATATATCAGCCTTTCCTTCTCTTTTTTACTGTACCTACTGCAAAACAAGACTTTGTGAGCATTTCTTTACAGTCTACTGTGTATATATAGACGTAAAATGTTGATATTTCCATTTTCTTCCAATGGTGGCACATTTTATAGACATTTTCTAGAAAATTTTATTGCAAATAGTCGCACTAATATTGGAGAAAAGTAGTCTATTTTAAGAAAAATTTGAAAATATGATTTGCCTTTTGAAGCAGCAGCTGAAATTATGTTACATCATTGGCCGAATTGGTTTTTCTTGCATAAAGATGATTAAGATTTTATGACTCTAATATATTAAGTAACTTGTTGAGAAGGATATTTTTATTCTCCATTCCCCTTTTTGCACAAGTAGTCTCTTGTTCAAGCCCCACTTTATTAGAACCCCCCCTTATTCAACATAGCTCCAGCTAATTTCCTCCCCTTCCTGAATCATTTTTTCACTACTACTATCAGTCTTCCATTTTCTCCACCGCAGTGCTCCAGACAGCATCTTGACAAGGGTGCATTTTAAAGTTTGGAGGTGCTCTGCTCGTCCATGACTTCATGTCTTGGCTCCCAGGCAAGCTCACCAGGGACAGCCCTTCCACAGTAGCTGAGTTATTGGATGAGCTCATTTTCGCTATGCCGCCCCGGAGAGATTATCGTACAACCAGCATGTTGATGTTCATTCATAAAAAAACCATGTCATAGCCCTGAGGTTGTTCGCTGGCCACTGAGTGATAATTCAACGTCCTCGTGACTCTGACAGGAGTTTCTGTAGCCCTGCTGTGTCTAAGTTAGCATGTGGAGCCTCCCACATGGACAGGGATGTCTATCGATAGAAAGAGAAAAGAGCTTTAAGGCGGAGACGACTATTGATGTGAAGAATTACCCAGAACTCAGCTATTACTCACTTGCATCTTCCCAACCACAAAATTGGAAACTCTACTGATGAATGCTTACAAGCAAAAGCAATTTAGTGAGAGTTTGCATCAGAAACTAGTCAGCTGTGAAACCATTCAAATTAAATGGTCAGTTAGCTAAGAAGAGTAATTCCCTTCGGTGTTATTTACTGTAGAAAGTTGATGTCTTATTTTCTTTATTACTACAGTACCTGTCTAGGCTGGTACTGTACATGAGAAAGATTACATGTAAACGTTTCATTAAAATGACACTGTAGCTTTTATCAGTAGCAACGTAACAATGTGCTTCTATGTGTTAGTTGTTTCCAATCCTGCTTACGAGCTACATTGCTTAGCTGTGAGGTAAAGACACTCAACAAGCTAACGTTAGCCCCTACTGTAGTAGAAGTGTAATTCTATGTCACTGAAATGCTTTAGAAAAAAATGCTAGTTCCTATATTTTGACAACTTTTCCTAATATTCTTGTAAATATACAGTATGCTGATATGTCAGTTCAGTAAAGACCAATTTTAGACATTACTTTCTAGCTTCATTTGAAAAATAGGATAATAGCTAACCTTCAGCTAGCATTTGGTTAGCATAATTAGGTTTAGTGCCTATGTCTCACTTTGCCTGGTTGTTTTTGTTATAGTAATGTTGTTTGTCTTTGTTTTTATTGAACAAATACTTTTTTACTTGGCGCATCACGGACTCACATGGTCCAAATTAAAGTTTTGATGAGCTGCAGTCATCACTCACTCAGTTAACAACGCACTGACGACTAGCTTGAAGGCATGGTTCTGGCTCTGGGGGGCACTTCCCATAATAAGGATTTAGAGAAGTACCTTCTGCTGGTTTACCAACTGGCTATAATGGTATCCTTATGTGCATGTTGGCCACAGGTTAGAATGAGCTTACAAATAGCAGATGTAGGAAGGAGCCATTTGGCTAGACTCATTGACACGGTGAACTGGCTCGCAGCACGACTATATCATTCACTCTCCCCAACACTTGTTGTGTCCAACTTCCCATTGACTATGAACATATTCGTTTAGAGAAACAGGAGCCAGAGCCTTTACTTCTTGGCACAGGGTGACTGAACCATCTGGACTTGA